>NC_053024.1:346656261-346859099 GCF_003073215.2 Triticum urartu | reverse complement strand
GAATTCTTATATGCATGATTTGATATCTTTGCAAGTCTCTTCGAATTATCAGTTTGGTTTGGCCTACTAGATTGATCTTTCTTGCAATGGGAGAAGTGCTCAGCTTTGGGTTCAATCTTGCGATGCTCGATCCGAGTGACAGAAAGGGAACCGGCACGTATTGAATTGTTGCCATCGAGGATAAAAAGATGGGGTTTATATCATATTGCTTGAGTTTATCCCTCTACATCATGCCATCTTGCGTAATGCGTTACTATGTTCTTATGAACTTAATACTCCAGGTGCATGCTGGATAGCGGTCGTTGTGTCGAGTAATAGTAGTAGATGCAGAATCGTTTCGGTCTACTTGACACGGACGTGATACCTATGGTCATGATCATGCCTAGATATTCTCATAACTATGCGCTTTTCTATCAATTGCTCGGCAGTAATTTGTTCACCCACCGTAATACATGCTATCTTGAGAGAAGCAACTAGTGAAACCTATGGCCCCCGGGTCTACTTTACATCATGTAAGTTTCCGATATATAATTCTAGTTTACTATTTATTTTGCAATCTTTAGTTTTCAATCTATACAACAAAAATACCAAAAATATTTATCTTGTCATCTTTATTAGATCTCACTTTTGCAAGTGGTCGTGAAGGGACTGACAACCCCTTTATTGCGTTGGTTGCAAGGTTCTTGATTGTTTGTGCAGGTACTAGGCGACTTGCGTGTAGTCTCCTACTGGATTGATACCTTGGTTCTCAAAAATTGAGGGAAATACTTACACTACTTTGCTCCATCACCCTTTCCTCTTCAAGGGAAAACCAACGCATGCTCAAGAGGTAGCAACCACCACCACTTATCTGCCACTGATCTGTATCCATATACCATCACCAATCTGTATCCATATACTACCACCAACTCGTATACATGTACCACCACTGCTGTCATATCTTACCATCATATATCCAACACCAAGCCGAGTTCTTTTCATATTAGGTTTGTTTTCGAGATCCACCTATTTTCCGATTCGTGTTTCCTTGCCTGGAGACCCCCGGGCAGTTTTTAGGCCAAAATTTCGGCAGCCGATTTTTCCCTATCATGTTTTTAGGCTTTTCTAAGTCTTTTGAGACACTCGCCATCATAGTGAATTTTTGTCGCACTTTTTCTTTATCGCTGCACCGATTTCCAAAAAGAATTCAAAAAAAATTAGGGCCTATCTTGTTAGTTTGACTTGGGAAGAGTTTTGAGACACTCGCCATTATAGTGATTTTTCAAAAAAAAAGAGGAGCGTGAAAAAAGCGCAAAAAAATGAGATAGAGAAAAAATTCAGAGTGTGCTTTTCCCTTGTTTACGTGTCGCGGCATGATTTTGTTCATGTTCTACGCTCGCGTCTCTAGTGCGGTCTAGCCTAGGACCAGCACAGTATCGACATTGAGCGTTTATTCAACTTTGCATCTCTGAATTGATTATTGCCGACCCTTTTTGCTACCCTATTATAAGCCTTCCTATCTCCACATATATCTACGTTGTGCGTTTGACTATCCCTGGTAATCGCTCTATCCAAGCTTTGAGAGTTTTGACTTTGCTTGATGGATTTGTGACACCCACCACCACCACTTGTTAGTAATCTGTTGGATCATATTCTTGTGTGTTTCTATTGTTGCTAACCATGGCAGGATCACAAGCTGACGATATTGACTAGGAGAACTTGATGAACAAGGAGCTTCATGATAAGTTTCAGCAAATGATGAGTGGACAGGTGGAAGATGTGCTAAATAGATTTGAAGAAGCCATGGAGAAGATAGATGGCATTGAGAAGGCCTTCGAATTAAAGCTCGATAAAAAGTTTAATGAATTGCTCACACGTCTTCCACAACAACCGCCCCCTGCACCTGTCACACCTCTACTGCAACAACAGCAACAACGACATCGCCTTCCAAATCATGTGGGATGGGCACTGCACGTTCCCCTTGAGCCTGGTCATAATTCTGGTACCGCTGTACCTACCCCTACTGCTAATGCAGATGTGGAGGTGGAGGACCATTACAAGGATGAGGTTGATCAAAATTAGAACTACGTGCAACCACCAGCATCACCACCACCAGGTCGTCCTCATGCATATCATGGCAACGGTATGGCTGCACCACTACCTAAGGTACCAGATCATGACCATCTTCCTAAACTAAAATTGAATATTCCACCATTTGAGTGTAGATATGTTCCTGATATATATCTTACATGGGAGTTAGAAATTGAACAACATTTTACATGTTTACAGTATCCTGAGGAGAGACGTGTTCCTGCTCCTGTTTGTGCTTTCACTAGTTCTGCATATGTTTGGTGGTTCGAACATTGTAGATTATATCATATTCTAGCTACTTGGGCTGCTTTGAAAACTGCTATGTGTACTCGATGGGTTCCACCATATTATCAGCGTGAATTACTTCAAAAATTGCAGCGCTTAAAACAAGGAAAAAATTATGTAGAAGAATATTATTAGGAATTAAAAACTGGCATGATTAGATGTGGTATTGTTGAGGATAATGAAGCTATGCTTGCATGTTTTCTGGGTGGAGTAAATAAAGAGATTGATACCATTCTAGAGTATAAGGAATATAATTATATCACTCGTTTATTCCGTCTTGCTTGCAAAGCTGAACATGAAGTGCAGGATCGACATGCGTTCGCACGAACTAACCTTTCTACAGGTCGACCTTTATCATGGATACCGCGTGCATCCTCTACTTCCACACGTTCTGCTGCACTGGCACTTCCGTCAGCTGCCGCCTCCAACCGTGATACAAGAAAGCAGGCACAACCACCGCTATCTGCCAAGAGCACAGCTTTTGGGCCTACACAAAGCTCTTCTTCATCCATGGCATCAACAGGGCAAACACATGATATTATTTGTCGTCGTTGAAAGGGTGGAGGTCATTATGCGAGAGAATGCCCATCTAAGCGTGTGATGATTGTTACTGAGGATGGTGGGTATGAGTCCGCTAGTGACTACAATGAGGAGACTTTGGCTCTTATTACAAGTGAAGAACATGGTGGAAATGATTCTGATCATGAGACGCAATACATGGCTGTTGAAGATGCTGACATGTATGAATGTTTAGTTGCTCACCGTGTTTTGAGTGTGTAGGTTACACAAGCTGACCAATATCAGAGGCATAATTTGTTCCATACGAAGGGAGTTGTGAAGCAACACTCTGTTTGCGTCATCATAGATGGAGGGAGCTGTAACAACTTGGCTAGCATGGAGATGGTGGAGAAGCTATCTCTCACCACAAGACCACATCCACGTCCTTACTACATCCAATGGTTCAACAACAGCGGATAGGTTAAGGTAACACGTACTATTCGTGTGCATTTTAGTATCTCTACATATGCTGATTATGTTGATTGTGATGTGGTACCCATGCAAGTGTGTTCCTTATTACTTGGTAGACCATGGGAATTTGATTAAAAAAATGTACACCATGGTAGAAACAATCAGTATACTCTTGTTCATAAGGATAACCATATTACTTTGTTTCCTATGTCTCCTGATTCCATTTTGAAAGATGATATTAATAGAGCTAATAAATCAAAACAGGAGAAAAATAAGAGTGAAAATCAGATTGTGGCAAAAGAATTAGAGCAACAAATGAAGCCTAATAATAAACCATCTACAGTTGCTTATGAAATTAAATTGAAAAGTGCATGTTTACTTGCCACCAAATCTGATATTGATGAGCTAGATTTTAGCAAGTCGGTTTGCTATGCTTTTGTGTGCAAAGAGGCATTATTTTCATTTGAGGACGTGCCTTCCTCTTTTCCTCCTGGTGTTAGTAACATTTTGCATGAGTTTGCTGACGTCTTTCCACAAGATGTGCCACCGGGATTACCACCTATTCGAGGGGTTGAGCATCAGATTGACTTAATTCCTGGTGCATCGCTACCCAACCATGCACCATGCCTGTACCAATCCAGAAGAAACGAAGGAGATTATGCGTCAAGTCCAGGAGCTGCTCGACAAAGGTTATATACGCAAATCCCTTAGTCCTTGTGTTGTTCCTATTATTCTAGTGCCGAAAAAGGATGGTACATCGCGTATGTCTGTTGATTGGAGAGACATTAATAATATTACTATTCGTTATCCTCATCCTATTCCTCGGCTAGATGATATGCTTGATGTCACGGGATTTCTGCGGCCACCTATGGGACTGGGTGGCCCCTTGTTGGTTTGGCAGGGGGACGACACATTGCACAAAAAGCAGACCAGCATACGGCCAAGCGGCAGAGAGCACACAAGAGATTTACCCAGGTTTGGGCTGCCGCAAGGCGTAAGACCCTACTCCTTCTTTAGTGGATTGATCAAGGAATAGATGTGGTGATTCGTAGTACATTTTCCCGACAAGGTTTGCCTGCGCCGACTACGTGTATATGGTGGCTTGGGATTGTCAACTTTCCAACCTTCTAACCCCTCCTACGAGTTCCATGGGCCTCCTTTTATAGATTAAGGGGTCACCACAGTGGCAAGGTGGTCATTATCCACTGATATGGTAGCAAACAATGCTATCATACCTAAATCTGCGGGCTGACAGGGTGCATTAAATGCACCGCATAGCGTCACATCACTGGGCGCTCGGCAAGGCCTACCGGGCTATCTGGCCAGCTCTGCATCTCCTCTCTTGACACGTCGTAGGATGAGTGTCATCTGTAGGATTCTCTGTAGGAAATGGCTGCCATGTGGTGAATGGCTGCCACTTAATCATCTTGCTGCTTGACACCGCACTGATTGACGACGTGAGTCATGTTTGAGTGGTTGGTGGGGCAGTTCTGCCCCCATGGACACTGGTAGGCTCTGCCGGGGAGCCTCGGTTGCTCGCTTCTGGTGGTGGCCTTGCCCCTTGACGGGCTCGCCTACCCGGCAAGAGAGGCCCTTCTCTTGTCGATACCTTGCTCCTAAGGCTCAACCTTGGTCCATATGAGCTGCATGTTGGTTCTTCAAATCTCTTGGTTTCTTCAATCTTTGACTTAAGCTGGTGCTTCAATCTTGATCTTGTGCCTGTGCATAGTTGGTCAACAGACCCAGGGTTTGTTGCACCGACACTTGATGAATTGAGTGGCTCTACAATATTCTCCAAAGTTGATTTGCATAGTGGATACCATCAAATTCGTATGAAATTAGGGGATGAATGGAAAAGAACATTTAAAACTAAGTTTGGATTAGTGGTTAGTCATGCCTTTTCAGTTAACTAATGCACCTAGTACTTTCATGAGATTAATGAATGAAGTTTTACGTGCTTTTATTGGACGATTTGTGGTAGTCTATCTTGATGATATACTGATTTATAGAAAATCTTTGGAGGAACATTTGGAACATTTACATGTTGTTTTTATTGCTTTACGTGATGCACAATTGTTTGGTAAACTTGGGAAGTGCGCCTTTTGCACCGACCTAGTATCTTTTCTTGGCTATGTTGTTACTCCACAGGGAATTGAAGTTAGTAAAGTCAAGATTGAAGCTATTGAGAGTTGGCCGCAGCCCAATATGGTCACACAAGTGAGGTGTTTTCTTGGACTCGCTAGTTTCTATAGGTGTTTTGTGAGAGATTTTAGCACCATTGCTGCACCTCTCATTGAGCTTACAAAGAAGGACGTGCCTTTTGTTAGGGGTACCGCATAGCAAGAAGCCTTCACGGTATTGAAAGATAAGTTGACAGATGCTCCTTTACTCCAAATTCCTGATTTTAATAAGACTTTTGAGCTTGAATGTGATGCTAGTGGAATTGGATTAGGAGGTGTGTTATTACAAGATGACAAACCTGTTGCATACTTTTCTGAAAAAATTAGTGGGCCTAGTTTGAACTATTCTACTTATGATAAAGAATTATATGCTCTGGTTCGGACCTTAGAAACATGAGAACATTATTTATTGCCCAAAGAATTTGCTACACATTCTGATCATGAATCTTTGAAACACAATAAAAGTCCAGCAAAACTAAACTGTAGACATGCTAAATGGGTTGAATTCATTGAGACTTTCCCTTATGTCATTAAACACAAGAAGGGTAAAGAAAATGTTATTGCTGATGCATTGTCTTGTCGTTATACTATGCTTTCACAACTTGACTTTAAATTTTTTCGGTTTGGAGACCATCAAAGATCAATATGTGCATGATGATGAATTGAAAGATGTATTGAAGAATTCTAAGGAAGGGAGAACATGGAACAAGTTCGTCATTAACGATGGATTTGTGTTTCGTGCTAACAAGCTATGCATTCCAGCTAGCTCCGTTCATCTTTTGCTGTTGCAGGAGGTGCATGGAGGAGGATTAATGGGACACTTTGGCGTGAAGAAGACGGAGCATATACTGGCTACACATTGCTTTTGGCCAAAGATGAGACAGAATGTTGAGCGTTTTGTTGCTTGTCGCACTACATGTCAAAAAGCTAGTTCATGACTCAATCCTCATGGTTTATATATGCCTTTGCCTATACCTAGTGTTCCTTAGGAGCATTTATCTATGGACTTTGTTTTAGGTTTACCTCAAACAAAGAAGGGGATGGATAGCATATCTGTTGTCGTGGATAGGTTCTAAAAAATGGCACACTTTATACCATGTCATAAAAGCAATGATGTTGTTAATGTTACTGATTTGTTCTTTCGTGAAATTATTCGCTTGCATGGTGTGCCAAATACTAGTGTTTAAAATTGTGATACTAATTTTCTTAGACACTTTTGGAGATGTTTATGTGCTAAGTTGGGGACTAAACTGCTTTTTAGTACTACTTGTCACCCCCAAACTGATGGGCAAACTAAAGTAGTCAATACACCATTGTCTACTATGCTTAGGGCTGTTTAGAAGACTAATAAGAAAATGTTGGAAGAATGCTTACCTCATATTGAACTTGCTTACAATCGTTCATTGCATTCTACTACTAAGATGTGCCCTTTTGAAATTGTGTATGGTTTCCTACCTTGTGCACCTATTGATTTGTTCCCTCTTCCATCTATGGAGAAGGTTAATTTCGATGCTAAACAATGTGCTGAATTGATTTAAAAAATGCATGAGTTAACTAAGGAAAACATTGATCGTATGAATGCTAAATATAAACTTGCTGGAGATAAGGGTAGAAAACATGTTTTGTTTGCACCTGGAGATCTTTTTTCGTTACATTTGCGTAGGGATAGATTTCTTGATTTGCACAAATCAAAGCTAATGCCACTTGCTGATGGTCCTTTTAAGGTGTTAGAGAAAATAAATGATAATGCATATAAACTTGAGCCGCCTACAGATTTTGGGGTTAGTCCCACTTTTAACATTCCAGATTTGAACCCTTATTTGGGTGAGGAAGATGAGCTTCCATCAAGGACGACTTCATTTCAAGAAGGGGAGGATAATGAGGACATCAATACCATTGTTACACCCACATCCCCTGCTACTATACATACTGGACCGATTACTAGAGGTCATGCATGCCAATTAAATTAACAGGTACTTTCGTTTCTTGGTAATGATTCTAATGCTCATGAGAATATGATGCTGCCTAAATTGGATACAATTGTTTTGCTTACAAATGAAGGGCCTAGCTTGGAGAAGGATGAAGATTGGAGCAAGAACAAGCATGGAGATGATGGCATGCGCAAGGGAAACAAGAACGGAGTTTCAAGTGATGATTTGAGGACTTTGAAATCACCGTAATGAGTGAATGAAGTCCTAGACGAAATATACAGGATGCCACTTCACAAATTTTGTCCAGAGGCTGTTATAGGTGATGTGTCACCTTATTACTGGGCCAGGCCCATGTAATTTCGAAATACATAAGTATGGGCTGTTTTTAGAGTCCGTATGTGTGGGGAAACAAGAGATAGGGTTGGTTTTGAACCCCCCCTCCAAGGGCCACAGAATTCGCCCCTCTTCCTCCATACATACTTCCCTTAAGGCGTCGTTTAGACTTTGGGTTTTGTTTAGATTAAAAGTTTGCCATAGCTGCAACTTTGCGTACTTTGTTTGTGTTCAACAACAAAACCAAGGCGTCATAGAACCCACCTTGATCAATAAAGCTTTCATCTTATATTCATCATATCCTGATTGCAATCTTAGTTTCTTTCTTGTTCTTTGTTTGCTTGCAGGAAATAGACCTTCGTGCTCAGGTTGATCGTGCTCTGGCATGGTCAATAACCTCTCGGAGTTGGTTTAGTGATTGATAAGGCGCAACATCCTCGCACGTTCGTAGTTAGATCGTGAAAATCTACTCCTCCGAAATTATAATCACCATCTCATCGAAAGATGGGAAACCTTTGCCTCTATTACCAACTTAGGTAAAATGGATCATTATTAAGCTAACGTAGGTAATTATGCCATATTTGAGTTAACTAAGCATATTATGCAATTTTTGACATAAGTAAGGCAAGTATAGCTATTTGTTGAGTTAACCTAGGTAACTATGCATATTAGAGCTAACTTAGGTCATTTTTGAGGTAACTTAGGTAAAATTGATCATTTTGGAGCTAATTAAGCTTGTTATGTCATTTTCGAGGAAAATAAGCTAAGTATATGACATATATGAGGTTACCAAGGTTGTTATGCCATTTCAAACCTAAGTAAGCTAATTATGCTATTTTTGACATAAGTAAGCTAAGTGTATGTCATTATTGAGAAAACCTAGGTAACTAAGCATATTAGAGATAACTTGGCATATGAGATCTAACTTAACTCATTTTGGAGGAAACAAAGCTAAGTATAGATCGTTTTAGAGCTAACTAAGGTAAAATGGATCATTTTGGAGCTAAGTAAGCTAATTATATCATTTTGGAGGAACATAAGGTAAGTCTAGGTCATTATGGTAAGCATATTGGAGGAAATAAAGCTAAGTCGAGGTCATTATGCATTTGTTAAGCAAAACACTAGAGAAAACTTAGCGTCATCACGGAGGTGATGCACTGTCATGGCTCGTGCCGGTACAACCTGGAGAAGGATCGTGTGATGCTTGTGTGGATGTACGCTGCACCAAAGATTATTTGCAACGTATCGTTAGCATGAAGACACTAAAATGTTAATACTAGTAACTAATGACCATTCAAATTAAACTCACCATGGTCCCCGGAGCAATCTCTGGCATCGGTGGAGGGGTCTGACCGGCCTTCTGGCACACAGACTGCACATTTGGTTTTAAATGGTCAGTCATACTAGTTAGTAATGAAACAAACATTACGTGAATGATTTGGCTAATATGCAGAAGAAACTTATCACGAGGAGCTCGTACATGGCCTGGTTCCGCAGGTCATTTCGTGCCCTCTCCTCCTCCAACATCCTTGCCGTCTTCTCCTCCAACTCCCGCTGCTTCTCCTCCGCCTACCAGTCCCTCTCCGCCATAAGCGCCTGGGTTCGATCTCTCTCACTCTAAAGAGCAGCCTGCAACGCCACTCCTCGTTAGCATTGTAATCATTGATGGCCGCACACACAATGTAATGGACGAAAGATAGCTGAGTCAGTATAACTAACCTCAAAGGCGAGCTTGACTGGCCATTGACGAGGCCTCATCTCTGGAGCGGAGCTCGACTGGAGCGCCTTGATCTCCAGGAGAGTGCGAGGACAACAGATAAGTCCATCTCCAATGGCTACCGAGACATGGGACCTCCCGCTACCAGATATCATCACCAGCTCTGGATCAAACTGTTGGCTCGGGTTAAAGTCCTCCCCTTTCCTCGACTTCCCCTCATCTCTGTACTTCACGAGTTTGTTGTGGGAGGAGATGTTGGTGAAGTTCTTTGGATTACCGAGGTCAGATGGCTCAAATGGCTTGACCTTCTTGTACGGCCCAGTATAGGCCATGGCATAGAGGTCGTACACCTCTAGCACCTCCACCATATTGTGTTTTGACTAAAAGAGAGGAATAGAGTAAATTACTAACTAGAGGTCTCAATCTAGCATGAAGAATGAATTGCATGAATCATCAAGCAAACCACATACCCAGTTACGCCCAAACTAAAAATAAGTTGGTGTTGCCTTGATGGTGTGGCACACCTTCCATTTGGGCATGCTTGCCCTTAGCATTGTTGTGCTGGGCGCGCCATTCGTTTGAGAACTACTCGTCGACCAACACCTCCCAACAATCCATCTGATCCGCCCACCATCTCGGTGGCACCTAAGTTAGTAAAGAGAAATGTACTTGAGTGCTACGCCTATGAATCAAATCAAGGAAACTAAGTACAAGGCCTTAAGAATAGGTAATTACCGTCATGTACTTCTCCTTCTTTAGAAACTTATCGGGGCACGACGACTTGGGCTTCTTAATACCACGCGAGGCGTAGTAGTCTCGAACAGCCTGCACCCGAGCCTTGTGCCGTAAATTTTGTAGTAGGCGCCTGCACTCGGCATCGATAACCTTTGTCGCGGCCTCCTAGTATGCCTCCTCACACCTCTAGAAGCTCTACAATCAAACGAGACAACATTGATTAGTACAATAACTAGCTATTTGAAGATTTTTAATTGTGTAAAGGAGAAATTGCCCAAAAGTTTCTGATCACCATCTCTGCCCTCATGTGGCACAAGACACCGTCTATCATCACCTCCGATGGGGCCGGGGCAGCCAAGTAGTGCTCCTAGCTCAATCCTAGCTTTGGAACCTGACCCTCACCGGGAAACATGACAAACCCCAAGAAGTTTTGCAGACAAAGCACACCAATGACGGAGTTGGGCCTGCGCACAACATCAACGTGGTGCCAACCCCTGCAGTATGACAAGGCCAACACATTAGATATTTGAAGAAACGTGAAGGAAATGGTACAAAAAGATTAAATGCTCTCACCTCTCCGCATTAGGGAAAATCAACCACCTCTGCTCGCGGGTCGCCGGCACGGGCGGGCGCCCTGTACAACCATACTGGTAGACGGTGGCCCCTTCAACCACCTCGCCCTCGCTATCAGCCAGATCCCCGCCACCATCACATGGCCACTCGGCCCCTCCGGCGGACCCATCTAGGTACCCCATCTGGACATCTTCTGGGACGGAGTCTCATGGGTCCAAGTCTTGTGGGCCGAAGTCTCATGGGCCGAAGGCCCGTCGAACCGAGGCTCGTGGACTGGAGTCTGGGTAGCATCCTACTCAGACATGTCCACCTTAGTAGTCATGTGCTCGGGTGAATTAGCTAGGGGTGTTGACAAGGAAGCCGTAGGAGCCTGCCTAGCTCTCCCGCAGCCACGTCCTCCCCGACCTCCTCACCTGATGGGCAATGACACCGATGTAGAAGCGCCCACCGGTGTACTTATACTGTTGACCAACGCTCTCCGGAGAGTCTGGGGTGGAATGGAAGTACCCCTCCCACCACGCGCCAACGAAGAAGGAGCCTCGGAGCGCTCCTTACCCGCGCCCACAAACTTTCAACACCTGCCATGACATAGAGTAAACGAAATTAGTACAACATGATTTTTTAATACCGACATGAATAATAATATGCAAATAACTTAAGTGTATCATCATCAAGCACAACATACAAAAATTGAATACCTAACATGAACTCAACACCTCCTCGACCCTTAACTCCTCAACCACTCTAACGATGACATGTACCTAGGGTAGGGTAATAGTCCTGACCTAGATGCCCTTCCCAAGGACACTACCTTAAGATCAACGGCATTCAAAGCACAGCAGCATCCACCAACTGGAATCACCTCAGAGCACAACCCACTCGACCAATAACTCCACTCGGATAACCCAATTCCATTCGACCAGTATATCATCATTCGACCGTACTAGAAACCACTCAGAGTACATAAGATCTAAAGTCACTCAGGATGGCAATGGTCACGCATTCACTCCGTAGCGTTAATGATCATTCATATGTCTTTATTGGTGGTGTTTCCGATAACGTCTCACCTTAATGTACATTGAACTCCTTGTAACATGGGCTGGCTGGGGACCTGGCACACTCTATATAAGCCACCCCCTCCACTGGCACAATGGTTCACAACCCGTGTAACTTCATACATAATCCAGTCGACAGCCTCCGGGCACTGAGCCGTAGGGCTTTTACTTCCTCTGAGAAGGGCCCGGACTCGTAAATCTTGCATGCACAACCTCATCATAGCTAAGATCTTGCCTCCTCCTACGTACCCCCTATTCTACTGTCAGACTTAGAACCACGACAGTTGGTACCCACCGTGGGGCAGGTGTCTTAGCGACTTCCGATGAGGTTGTAATTTTTCCGATCCCCATCATCATGGTTTTTGAGGGTGGTTTGGCCGAGCGCCGCGAGATTCGTCTGGGCGCGCTCGTTTTCATCACCGATGACTCCGCCTGGCTCCAAGAGGTTACCATCCACGTCGAGGCGCTCCCTGTCCGCGGGGCGACGCACTTCCGGGCGTGCATCCGCGGCGTTCTTCTACGGCAGCCGTCGGCCCAGTATCGGTCGGCTCACGCAGCGTCTTCGCTCACCGCTGCTCGTTGCCGCAAGCGGTCTGGTCGATCATGACTTCATCGGTGGGTAAAGCACGCGGTGGCCCATCAATGGGCGACCCCTCAAGTCGCAGCAATCGACCCTGATGAATCTCTGTATGGCCTTTTTGACCTATCAACTGGCTTCGTCGAGACCTGTCCGAGTGTGACAGCAGCGACCCTGCGGCGGAAGTCCTGATGGTCGACACGCCGCGCAGCCCACTTGGTTTCCGTCATGACGATGGCGGCGGTGATCCGTCGCGTGTTCACGAGGAATACCATCCCGAAGCCCTCACTTCGCAGCAGAGGGATGAACTACAGTGTCACAACATGGAGGCACTCCACACTCCCATCATCGGAGAGTCCTCCGAGGCTCGGGCCTTGGAGGCTGCGTGCCTGGCCACCTTGGCTGAGCACACTCGACTTGAGAACCTCCAGCATGCACTCGATGAACGTGCCCGACGGCAGATTCCTGAGTCCAGTCGATGGCAGCAACAACTATTCCTGCCAAAACCTCAGGTATACCGCACTCTGATTCAGAATCTTACAGATGAAGCCCGTATAGCAGAGTCGATCCATCCGTCCCAATCCGAGGCTAGTAGAGGCCTGATGCAGATCCGAGCCTTGCTCCGGGTAGTAGGAAAGCAAAACACAGCAGTTTCTCAGTATCGTAACAGGATCCATAGCAGGTCTGTGGTGGCGGATACAGTCCAATCAGCTCACATCCCAAGATCGCCTCTGCGGTGTGAGGGATGTGGACACCGTCAAGAGCAGTATCTGGGTCGGAATCATGAGCAGTACGATCATCGAATCGGCCGTGAAGACCGCCGTCGAGTGCTCATGCCCCCTCCGAGGGGCGGATCGTATGCACCCCGGCAACACGATGACAGGCGTCCATATGGTGACGAGAGAAGACTTCTAGTCGACCCTAGAGAAGCCGGATTTGATGCAAGGTCAATTTTGGTACAGGGTCTGGTCGATTGGAAAAGAGCTCACAGAGAAGAACAGGACAGAGATCGTCCAACAAGCAGCCAAGTGCATGTATCTGGAACTGAATGTTTCAGCAGAGCCATCAGGCCGCGAAAATCCCTCCCAACTTTAGCTTGGCGACTGGGGTAAGTAAGCTTACCGGTGAATCCAAACCTGACACTTGGCTGGAGGATTACCGAGTGGCTGTACAGATTGGTGGTGGTAATGATGAAGTAGCCATGAAAAATCTTCCTCTCATGTTGGAAGGGTCAGCCAGGGCTTGGCTGAATCAGTTGGCTCCTGGCAGTATATTCAGTTGGGAAGAGTTGGCCCGAGTGTTCGTTAAGACGTTTGAAGGAACCTGCAAGCGGCCTGCAAGGCTGACAGAATTGTAGCATTGTGTTCAGAAACCAAACGAAACTTTGAGGGATTATATCCAGAGATGGACCAGTTTGCATCATACAATGGAAAATGTGTCGCAGCACCAGGCAGTTTGCGCCTTCAAGGCGGGCGTTCGATATAGAGAGCTTAACCTGAAATTCGGTTAGACATGAGATTTGAACCTGTCCTGAATGATGGAAATAGCCACTCGGTACGCTAACGGCGAAGAAGAAGACCGACTCCATAGTGGCAAGAACAAACCAGTCACCAAAGACATCGGAGGAGGGAATTCCAATCGAAAACAAAAACGCAAAGCCGAGCCCGCAGGTCCTGGTGAAGCTGCAGTTATAACCCAAGGAAAGTCCAAGGGAAAGCCTAAGGGGCCATGGATCCCCACGAAAGTGAAAGATCAAGTAGGAAATGATGTGCTAGATTTGCCCTGTCATATACACACCAAGGTGGATGAAGAGGGGAACCTGATTTATCCCAAGCATACCACTCGATGGTGTCGACTCCTTATCCAGCAATTCCGAGAGGGCCAGCTGATACATCCATTTTGCATCATGCTTTTATATCAATATTTATTGCATTATGGGCTGTTATTACACATCATATCACAATACTTATGCCTTACAAGGTTTACATGAAGAGGGGGAATGCTGGCAGCTGGAATTCTGGGATGGAAAAGTAGCAAATATTAGAGACCTATGCTGCACATCTCCAAAAGTCCTAAAACTTCACGGGAGCATGTTTCAGAATATATAAAAAATATTGGGCAAAAGAAGTACCAGTGGGGGCCACCCACCGTCCACGAGGGTGGGGGCGCGCCCTACCCCCTGGGCGCGCCCCCTGCCTCGTGGCCCCCCTGGCAGCCCTCTAATGCCCATCTTTGGCTATATGGAGTCTTTCGTTGAGGAAAAAATCATAAGCTAGCTCACGGGATGAAACTCCGCCGCCACAAGGCGGAACCTTGGCGGAACCAATCTAGGGCTCCGGCGGAGCTATTCTACCGGGGAAACTTCCCTCCGGGAGGGGGAAATCATGACCACCGTCATCATCATCGATCCTCTCATCGGGAGGGGGTCAATCTCCATCCACATCTTCACCAGCACCATTTAATCTCAAACCCCAGTTCATCTCTTGTATCCAATCTTTGTATCAAAACCTCGGATTGGTACCTGTGGGTTGCTAGTAGTGTTGATTACTCCCTGTAGTTGATGCTAGTTGGTTTACTTGGTGGAAGATCATATGCTCAGATCCATTATGCATATTTATACCCCTCTGATCATGAACATGAATATGCTTTGTGAGTAGTTCCGTTCGTTCCTGAGGACATGGGAGAAGTCTTGCTATAAGTAGTCATGTGAATTTGGTAGTCGTTCGATATTTTGATGAGATGTATCTTGTCTCTCTTCTAGTGGTGTCATGAGAACATCAACTACATGGCACTTCATCATTGTTTGGGCCTAGAGGAAGGCATTGGGAAGTAATAAGTGGATGATGGGTTGCTAGAGTGACAGAAGCTTAAACCCTAGTTTATGTGTTGCTTCGTAAGGGGCTTATTTGGATCCATATGTTTCATGCTATGGTTAGGTTTACCTTAATACTTCTGTTGTAGTTGCGGATGCTTTCAATAGGTGTTAATCATAAGTGAGATGCTTGTCCAAGGAAGGAAAGTACCCAAGCACCGGTCCAACCACATATCAAATTATCAAAGTACCGGACGCGAATCATATGACTGTGATGAAAACTAGCGTGATGATAATTCCCATGTGTCCTCGGAAGCGCTAGAATACCTTGCTGAAAACTGCTTATCATTTCCTTCTGCTCCTCGTTGGGTTTGACACTCTTACTTATCTAAAGGACTACAATAGATCCCCTATACTTGCAGGTCATTAAGACTCTTTTCTGGTGCCGTTTTTGAGCAGTGAAGCGCCTTTGGTAGATGCAATTTGGTAAGGAAAAATTTATATAGTGTGCTGAAATGTACTGTTACTTGTTACTCGGGAACATAATCCTTTGAGGGGCTTGTTCGGGGTATCTTCACCCCGATCATTAGAGCAAAGAGTTGCTCATCAACCTACTAAACCTACTGAAAATGTTTACTTTGAAATTCTTTCAGGTATGATAGAGAAACTGCTGCCTAATCCTTTTTCAGGAGATGGAACATTACATCCCGATTTGCACCTAATCTATGTGGATGAAGTTTGTGGATTATTTAAGCTTGCAGGTATGCCCGAGGATGTTATCAAGAAGAATGTCTTCCCTTTATCTTTGAAGGGAAAGGCATTGACATGGTTTAGGCTATGTGATCATATGGGATCATGGAACTACAACCGATTCAAATTGGATTGTCATCAGATGTTTTATCCTATGCATCTTGTTCATCGTGATCGTAATTATATATATAATTTTTGGCCTCGTGAAGCATAAAGCATCGCTCAAGCTTGGGGAGGCTTAATTCAATGTTATATTCATGCCCCAATCATGAGCTCTCATGAGCTCGGCTTTCTCTCGATAATCGCTCCATGCTCGATACTTCTTGTACTGGTTCTTTTATGATGAAGACTATTGAATTCAAATGGGATTTATTGGAAAGAATTAAACGCAACTCTGAAGATTGGGACCTAGACGAAGGTAAGGAGTCAAGTATAACACCTAAGTTTGATTGTGTTAAATCTTTTATGGATACCGATGTTTTCCGTGAATTTAGCACTAAATATGGACTTGACTCAGAGATAGTAGCTTCTTTCTGTGAACCCTTTGCTACTCATGTTGATCTCCCTAAGGAGAAGTGGTTTAAATATAATCCTCCCATTGAAGTAAAAGTAGTTGAACCTATTAAAGTTGAATAAAATACTATCACTTATAATTATCCTGTTGTTCCCACTTCTTATATTGAGAAACCACCTTTCCCTGTTAGAATAAAGGATCATGCTAAAGCTTCAACTGTGGTTCGTAAGAGTAATACTAGAACACCTACTCCATCTGAGAAAATTAAATTTGAACCTAGTGTTTCTATGGTTAAAGATATCTTGGACGATAATATTGATGGGCATGTTATTTACTTCTGTGATGAAGCTACTAGAATTGCTAGACCCGATACTAAAAATAAACATAGACCTGTTATAGGCATGCCTGTTATTTTTGTTCAAATAGGAGATCATTGCTATCATGGCTTATGTGATATGGGTGCTAGTGCAAGTCCAATACCTCATTCCTTATATAAATAAATTATGCATGATATTACACCTACTGAGTTAGAAGAAATTGAGGTTACAATTAAGGTTGCCAATAGAGATACTATTTCACCAGTTGGGATTGTTAGAGATGTTGAAGACTTGTGTGGGAAAGTTAAATATCCTGCTGATTTTCTCGTTCTTGGTTCCCCACAAGATGACTTTTGTCCCATTATATTTGGTAAACCCTTCTTGAATATTGTTAATGCTAAGATAGACTGCAATAAGGATATTGTTTCTGTTGGTTTAGGGGATATGTCTCACGAATTTAATTTGCTAAATTTCATTGACAACCCCATGATAAAGAATTGCCTAGTAAAGATGAAATTATTGGTATTGTTTCTATTGCCGTGCCTCCTAGTGATCCTTTAGAACAATATTTGCTAGACGATGAAAATGATATGTTTATGAATGAAAGAAGGGAAATAGATGAAGTACTCTTTAAACAGGGACCTATTTTGAAACACAACTTGCCTGTTGAAATCCTAGGGGATCCTTCTCCACTTAAGGGTGATCCCGTGTTTGAGCTTAAACCTTTACCTGATACTCTTAAATATGCTTATCTTGATGAGAAAGAGATATCCTGTTATTATAAGTGCTAACCTTTCAGAGCATGAAGAAAATAAATTATTGAAAACTCTGAAGAAGCACCGTGCTGCTATTGGCTATACTCTTGATGATCTTAAGGGCCTTAGTCCCACTCTCTGCCAGCACAAAATAAAATTGGAGAAAGACGCGAAACTGGTTGTTTATCACCAATGACGATTAAATCTTAATATGAAAGAAGTGGTAAGAAAAGAAATACTAAAGCTTCTGGAGGTAGGTATAATATATCCCGTTGCTGATAGTCAATGGGTAAGTCCTGTCCATTGTGTCCCTAAGAAGGGAGGTATTTACTGTTGTTCCTAATGATGAAAATGAATTGATCCCACAAAGAATTGTTACAGGTTATAGAATGGTAATTGATTTCCGCAAATTAAATAAAGCTACTAAAAAGGATCATTACCCTTTACTTTTATTGATCAAATGCTAGAAAGATTATCCAAACATACACATTTTTGCTTTCTAGATGGTTATTCTAGTTTCTCTCAAATACCTTTGTCAAAAGAGGATCAAGAAAAGACAACTTTTACTTGCCCTTTCGGTACCTTTGCTTATAGATGTATGCCTTTTGGTTTATGCAATGCACCTGCTACTTTTCAAAGATGTATGACTACTATATTCTCTGACTTTTGTGAAAAGATTGTTGAGGTTTTCATGGATGATTTCTCCGTTTACGGAACTTCTTTTGATGATTGCTTAAGCAACCTTGATCGAGTTTTGCAGAGATGTGAAGAAACTAATCTTGTGTTGAATTGGGAGAAGTGCCACTTTATGGTTAATGAAGGTATTGTCTTGGGGAATAAAATTTCTGAAAGAGGTATTGAAGTTGATAAAGCTAAAGTTGATGCTATTTAAAAGATGTCCTGTCCTAAGGACATTAAAGGTATAAGAAGTTTCCTTGGTCATGTCGGTTTTTATAGGAGGTCCATTAAGGACTTCTCTAAAATTTCTAGGCCTCTAACTAATCTCTTACAAAAAGATGTTCCTTTTGTTTTTGATGATGACTGTGTAGAAGCATTTGAAATACTTAAGAAAGCTTTGATTTATGCACCTATTGTTCAGCCTCCTGATTGGAATTTACCATTTGAAATCATGTGTGATGCTAGTGATTATGCTGTAGGGGATGTTTTAGGATAAAGAGTTGATAATAAATTAAATGTTATCCAATATGCTAGTAAAACTCTAGACAGTGCCCATAGAAATTATGCTACTACTGAAAAAGATTTTTGAGCAATTGTATTTGCTTGTGATAAGTTCAGACCCTATATTGTTGATTCTAAAGTAATTGTTCACACTAATCATCCTGCTATTAAATATCTTATGGAAAAGAAAGATGCTAAACCTAGACTTATTAGATGGGTTCTCCTGCTACAAGAATTTGATTTGCATATTATTGATAGAAAGGGAGCTGAGAACCCCATTGCAGACAACTTGTCAAGGCTAGATAATGTTCTTGATGACCCACTACCTATTCATGATAGCTTCCCTGATGAACAATTAGCTGTCATAAATGCTTCTCGTACTGCTCCCTGGTATGCTGATTATTCTAATTATATTGTTGCTAAATGTATACCACCTAGTTTCACATATCAGCAAAATAAAAAGTTCTTCTATGATTTAAGAAATTAATTTTGGGATGACCCACACCTTTATAAAGAAGAAGTAGATGGCGTTATTAGACGTTGTGTACCTGAGCATGAACAGGAATAGATCCTATGAAAGTGTCACTCCGAGGCTTATGGAGGACACCATGCTGGAGATAGAACTGCACATAAGGTACTACAATCCGGTTTTTATTGGCCTACTCTCTTCAAAGATGCCCGTAAGTTTGTCTTGTCTTGTGATGAATGTCAAAGAATTGGTAACATTAGTAGACGTCAAGAAATGCCTATGAATTATTCACTTGTTATTGAACCATTTGATGTTTGGGGTTTTGATTATATGGGACCGTTTCCTTCCTCTAATGGGTGTACTCATATTTTAGTTGCTGTTGATTACGTTACTAAGTGGGTAGAAGCTATTCCAACTAGTAGTGCTGATCATAACACCTCTATTAAGATGCTTAAAGAAGTTATTTTTCCGAGGTTTGGAGTCCCTAGATATTTAATGACTGATGGTGGTTCACATTTTATTCATGGTGCTTTTCGTAAAATGCTTGCTAAGTATGATGTTACTCATAGAATTGCATCTCCATATCATCCACAGTCTAGTGGTCAAGTAGAATTGAGTAATAGAGAGCTTAAGTTAATTTTGCAAAAGACTGTTAATAGATCTAGTAAGAATTGGTCCAAGAAACTTCATGATGCATTATGGGCCTACAGAACTGCATATAAAAATCCTATGGGTATGTCTCCATATAAGATGGTTTATTGAAAAGCATGTTACTTACCTCTCGAACTAGAACATAAGGCATTTTGAGCCATTAAAGAGCTCAATTATAATTTCAAACTTGCCGGTGAGAAGAGGCTTTTTGACATTAGCTCACTTCATGAATGGAGAACCCAGGCCTATGAGAATGCCAAACTGTTTAAAGAAAAAGTTAAAAGATGGCATGACAAAAGGATACAAAAACGTGAGTTTAATGTAGGTGATTATGTATTGTTATAAAACTCTCGTTTAAGATTTTTTAAAGGAAAACTCCTCTCTAAATGGGAAGGTCCTTACATTATTGAGGAGGCCTATCATTCCGGTGCCATAAAAATAAACAAATTCGAAGGCACAAATCCAAGGGTGGTGAACGGTCAAAGAATCAAACATTATATCTCAAGTAATCCTATAAATGTTGAAACTAATGTTATTGAAACCGTACCCCCAAAGGATTACATAAAGGACAATTTCCAGAATGTTTCAGACTCCCAAAAGGAATAGGTATGAGGTACGGTAAGTAAACCGACTCCAAAACAGTTCTAATAGCAATTTTCTCCGTTTTGGAATATTTAGGAAAATAGGAAAATAAGAAGCAGTCCGGGAAGGACACAAGGTGTCCACGAGGGTGGAGGGCGTGCCCTACCCCCTGGGCGCGCCCCCTGCCTCGTGGGCACCTCGTGTGCTCTCTGGACTTCGTTTTCTTGCACGATACTTCTTTAGGTCGGTAAAAATTCATTATATAATCTCCCGAAGGTTTTGACAATTGTACCACACAAATATCATGTGTTATTGTTTCGAGCTGTTTCTGCTGCAGATTAGAGCAATATGTCATCTCAAGATTCGGAGGGAGAAAGCTATGTGACCGATTACCTTGTAGATCATAAGGCCTATGGGGACTTTGAGCATTATGGTTGGACCACGGAGGAAGAAGAAGACTATGTGCATAGGGGAAAGGAGGAGACGAGCTTGGATGAAGATGAAGTCCCATTACCTCAACCTGGGGACATGGTTGTGGAGTTCAAAAAGTCAAGCCTCCCCCACAGAGCAAAGAAACCTAATATTGAGTTTATCCCTTTTCGCCTCTTGTAGGAGAACAAACAGGAAATTTGCAAAAAGGTATTAAGCCTTGAGCAGGAGATCGATGACCTAAGGGAGCAAAGTTCTATTCTCAAGCGCGAATTAAGGAAGAAGCACACGCCATCAACAACTCCATCATCACCACTCCGAAGAAGGAGAAATCAACGCATGGGTATGGCACTACTAGGAAAAGGCCTACTAGTGGCACACCTGTTTTGCCTACTAATGGCGCACTACAGGTGCGCCACTAGTATCACGCCATTAGTATTTTTTTTACTAATGGCGCACCTGTCGTGCGCCATTAGTATCCCACAAGTGCGCCATTAGTATCTGGTATACTAATGGCGCACCACATAGAAGTGTGCCATTAGTAACAAATTTTTAAAAAAAAAAATCAAATTTTTTTTCAATTTTTTTCGCTTTTTCTTAATCTCGGGTCACTATGGCTTAATCTCGGGTCAATATGCTTAATCTCAAGTCAAATCGCACTCTGTGGTCAAACTTCCCGGAAGGTCATCCATCCTCACACTACTCTAGCCCGAGCACGCTTAACTTCACAGTTCTATCCAACCCCAGCACCAGCTCACTTCACAGGCACTTGTTGATATATCTATCATATCAATCCTATTAAACCTTGTTGATGTGTAGGAATTTATTCATGTTCATGAGTATGATGAAATTTTGAAAAAATATTTCAAACTTCCTGGTCATATTACGTATCATATTTTGAAAAAAAACTCCAAATTTTTTTGAAACCAATTTTTTTCTGTTACTAGTGTTGCACCTAGCAAATAGTGTGCCAGTAGTAAGTTTGAATTTTTTTTCATTCCCCCCGCCTAGATCTTAAAAGCCTCGTATCTTTCGTTCTGTTAGGTTTTTGGAGATTTTGAAGATGTTGAACGGGGTTTCCCCGGTTCAATTTGGATGTAACTTTTTGAGTAGATGATTTTTCATATAAAAAACTTTTTAATCCAAGTTCGTATGCAAAAGTTATGCCCATTTTACTAAATTCCAGAGAAATTTTGCAAATAAAGTCGAAATTCATATTTGTAAATTTTTCCAACAACTAGACCACATATCACATGGGAAACTTTTTTTTTACTTTTTTGACATTTCCATCGTTTTCTTTTATTTTGTTTAAAACTGAAAAGGCGGTCCACTTGGGGTGCATTTAGCACCAGGGTTACTAATGGTGCACCACACATCAGGTGCGCCATTAGTAACCCTGGTGCTAAATATATTACTAATGGCGCACCTGTGTGTGGTGCGCCATTAGTAGTTTTGAAAAAAAATTGTTAGTAATCGTGCAACAGTGGACGGTGCGCCATTACTAGTTTCAACTAGTAATGGCACACCATCCACCGGTGCGCCATTACGAACAATTTTTTTTCAAAACTACTAATGGCGCATGGTGGGTGTGGTGCACCATTACTATGTCAACTAGTAATGGCGCACTATCCCATGGTGCGCCATTACTAACAATTTTTTTCCCAAAACTACTAATGGCGCACCACACACGAGGTGCGCCATTAGTAATATATTACTAATGGCGCACCTGTATCTGGTGCGCCACTGCTATATAGCAGTCGCGCACCACATACACGGTGTGCCATTAGTGTCCATATCATCTATAGCCCTTTTCCTAGTAGTGTGGGCACTCCCCTTGGAAACTGCCAAGCTTGGGGGAGTGCCCCGGTATCGTATCACCATCACACTTTTATCTTTACCATTTTTCTTAGTTCAATCCTTTTGGTAATATCTTGATCTAGTAGAATAAAGTTTTAGTATGATCTAGTTTTGAATTTTTCTTTATGATCCTTCTATGTAATCGAGTCCGTGAGCTTTATATAATAAAGATTAGTGTTGAGTCAAGGGCTTGATTATCTTACTATGATCTTGAGGGAATAAAATAGAAGAAAAAGAATAAAAATAAATAAAGGGATCATGTGGATCTTCTGGAGAGTAATGACTTCACATATAAAGAGTATGATGAATAAAAGTTGTTGAGAGTTCACAAACATAGTTTTGGTCATCGTTGCAATTAATAGGAAGTAATAAAGAAAGAGAGGTTTTCAAATATAAATATACTATCTTGGACATCTTCTATGATTGTGAGCACTCATTAAAATATGACATGCTAAAGAGTTGAGGTTGGACAAGGAAGACAACGTAATGGGTTATGTTTTCTTACATCTGAGATAAATTATATTGTCATGGATCATCCAACATGTTGAGCCTGCCTTTCCCTCTCATGCTAGCCAAATTCTATACACCAAGTAGAGATACTACTTGTGCTTCCAAATATCCTTAAACCCAGTCTTGCAATGAGAGTCCACCATATCTACCTATGGATTGAGTAAGATCCTTCAAGTAAGTTGTCATCATTGCAAGCTAAATATTTATGATTTGTTAGTGTGGAGAAAATAAGCTTTATACGATCTTGTGATGTGGAAAAAATAAAAGTGACATACTGCATAATAAAGGTCCATATCACAAGTAGCAATATAAAGTGATGTTCTTTTGCATTAAGATTTTGTGCATCCAACCATAAAAGCACATGACAACCTCTACTTCCCTCTGTGAAGGGCCTGTCTTTTATTCTTGTCTATTACTTCATATAAGAGTCATGGTGATCTTCACCTCTCCTTTTTAAATTTTATCCTTTGGTAAGCACAATGTGTTGGAAAGATCCAGATATATATAGCAAATTGGATGTGAGTTTTTTTGAACTATTATTGTTGACATTACCCTTGAGGTAAAAGGTTGGGAGGCAAAACTATAAACCCCTATCTTTCTCTGTGTCCGATTAAAACTTCATACCCATAAATATTGCATGAGTGTTAGCAATTGTGAAAGACTAAATGATGGTTGAGTATGTGGACTTGCTGAAAAGCTCTTAAATTGACTCTTTCTGATGTTATGATAAATTGCAATTGCTTCAGTGACTGAGATTATTGTTTGTTGGTTCTCAATGAAGTTTCTGATTCATACTTGAAGTTGTGAATGAACTATTACTTTAGCATAAGAATTCATAGGACAATATTTATATATGTTGTTGTCCTAAGAATGATCATGATGCCCTTAGGTCCGTATTTTATTTTATCGACACCTCTATCTCTGAACAAGTGGACATATTTTTCGATTTCGGCTTCCGCTTGAGGACAAGCGAGGTCTAAGCTTGGGGGAGTTGATACGTCCATTTTGCATCATGCTTTTATAATGATATTTATTGCATTATGGGCTGTTATTACACATTATGTCACAATACTTATGCCTATTCTCTCTTATTTTACAAGGTTAACATGAAGAGGGGGAATGCCGGCGGCTGGAATTCTGGGCTGGAAAAGGAGCAAATATTAGAGACCTATTCTGCACATCTCCAAAAGTCCTGAAACTTCACGGGAGCACGTTTCAGAATATATAAAAAATATTGGGCGAAAGAAGTACCAGAGGGGGGCCATCCCACCGTCCACGAGGGTGGGGGGCGCACCCCCTGGCTCGTGGGCCCACTAACAGTCCTCTGATGCCCATCTTTGGCTATATGGAGTCTTTCATCGAGTAAAAAAATCATAAGCTAGCTCATGGGACGAAACTCCGCCGCCACGAGGTGGAACCTTGGCGGAACCAATCTAGGGCTCCGGTGGAGCTGTTCTGCCGAGGAAACTTCCGTCCGAGAGGGGGAAATCATCATCACCGTTGTAACGCCCACGATGCGGCTATATCTCCCACGTGTCGAGGCATGACTTAGAGGCATAACCGCATAGTGGTTTTGTCGCAAGAGGGGTAATCTTCACACAATCCCATGTACTAAATAAGAAAGGGATAAAGAGTTGGCTTACAATCGCCAGTTCAAAAAATAGAAGTTAAACATGCATCATCCAGAATACAATCAAGGTATGAGTATAGAACCAAAGTAAAAGAAGACAACCCCAAATGCTAGATCCCCGATCGTCCCAACTGGGCTCCACTACTGATCAACCGGAAAAGACGCCTAACAACGATCAAGATCTTCATCGAGCTCCCATTTGAGCTCAGTTGCATCACATGCACTGGTATCCTCAGCACCTGCATCTGTTTGGAAGTATCCGTAAGTCACGAGGACTCAACAATCTCACACCTGCGGGGTCAAGACTATTTAAGCTTATGGGTAGGAGAAGTTAGTGAGGTGGAGCTGCAGTAAGCACTAAGCATATATGGTGGCTAACATACGCAAATAAGAGCGAGAATAGAAGCAACGCACCGGTCGTGAATCTAGAAGTGATCAAGAAGTGATCCTGAAACTACTTACGCACAACCATAACACAAGAACCGTGTTCACTTCCTGGACTCCGGCGAAAACAGACCATCACGACTACACACGCGGTTGATGCATTTTAATTAAGTTAAGTGTCAAGTTCTTTACAACCGGATATTAACAAATTCCCATCTGCCACATAACCGCGGGCACGGCTCTCGAAAGTTTATACCCTGCAGGGTTGTCCCAACTTAGCCCATCACAAGCTCTCACGGTCAATGAAGGATATTCCTTCTCCCGGGAAGACCCGATCAGTCTCGGAATCCCGGTTACAAGACATTTCGACAATGGTAAAACAAGACCAGCAAAGCCACCCGATGTGCCGACAATCCCGATAGGAGTCGCACGTATCTCGTTCTCAGGGCAACATCGGATGAGATAGGCTATGAGTAAAACCATCCCTCGAGTTTCCCCGAGGTGACCCCGCAGGCGGCTCAGTTCGGACCAACACTTAGAGAAGCACTGGCCCGGGGGGATTAAAATAAAGATGAACCTCAGGTCTGCAGAACCCAAGGGAATGTGATAGGTTGTTAGGAAAATGGTAAAAACCAAGGTTGGGCTTTGCTGGAGGAGTTTTATTCAAAGCGAACTGTCAAGGGGTTCCCATAACACCCAACCGCGTAAGGAACACAAAATCAAGGAACATAACACTAGTATGATGGAAACTAGGGCGGCAAGAGTGTAACAAAACATAGGGCATAAGGCTGATCCTTCCACCCTTTACCAAGTATATAGATGCATTAATTAAAATAAGAGATATTGTGATATCCCAACATATCCATGTCCCAACATGGAACAAACTTCAACTTCACATGCAACTAGCAATGCTATAAGAGGGGCTGAGCAAAAGTGATAACATAGCCAAACAATGGTTTGCTAGGAAGGTGGGTTAGAGGCTTGACATGACAATATGGGAGGCATGATATAAGAAGTGGTAGGTAGCGCGACATAGCAATAGAGTGAATGTCGGTGTCAAAACCGGCGGATCTCGGGTAGGGGGTCCCGAACTGTGCGTCTAAGGCGGATGGTAACAAGAGGCAGGGGACATGATGTTTTACCCAGGTTCGGGCCCTCTTAATGGAGGTAAAACCCTACGTCCTGCTTGATTTATTCTTGATAATATGACTAGTACAAGAGTTGATCTACCTCTCCGATCTCGTGGTAGATCAAATCTTGTACTACTCATATTATCAAGAATAAATCAAGCAGGACGTAGGGTTTTACCTCCATCAAGAGGGCCCGAACCTGGGTAAAAAACATCATGTCCCCCGCCTCCTGTTACCATCTTCCTTAGACACACAGTTCGGGACCCCCTACCCGAGATCCACCGGTTTTGACACCGACAACGAACAACTAGCAAGCAATGATAGAAGTGATTTTGAGGGTATGATCATCTTGCCCGAGATACTGCAAGGAAGAAGAACGAGTCCACGAAGAAGACAAACAGACGTAGTCGAACGGATCCTCACAACTCCGGAACGAAACCGAAGCTAACGAGATAAGCAACCCGGAAAGAAGCAAGCAACATAGTAAACAACCATCACGTAAGCATGTCATGATGCGCAAACAAGTATGATGCATGTCCATTTTAAAGAGGCATGGCATGGCAAAGTGCACAAACAATACTACAAATTAAGTGGAGCTCAATATGCAACGAGTTGCACATTGACGAAACACCACATCAATTATTTAGTTCTCTCTTGTTTATGTACCCAACAATTTTAAATGTTGTTAAGAATGGCAAGAGGCGAAGCATATGAAAACTACACAATTAAGCAAGTTTAAATGAGGCTGCAAACAACAACAGCAATTCCAGAAAATCCCCACATTCATATTATTAATTTGGTATTGTTCTGCACTAAACCATATTTTCGAGTTGTTAAACATGCAAGATGAGTGCACCATGTTAAACTAGGCATTTTTCTACCCCATTTACATATAAAAGTTTGTTAAATTAGGAGCTACAACTATTTAGTTATGAAATAAATCATTTTAACATGGAATTATGCAAAATAAACACAAATAGCATTTTAAACATGGTTGAAAGTTGTATATTATGAAACTAGATAAAATTCTAAGCATTTTACATATATAAAACATTTTAATACGATGCACGGTTGATGAGTTATTAAATGCATGAACTCTAGGGACTATTCTATAAAACAGATAAATCCTGGATAAATAGCTAAATGCTCTAGAGTAAAAAAACGCGGGGCGGGCCAAAACTGAGAACTGGCCCAAGGCGCTCACCCTAGCTGGCCTGAGAGGGGGCCGCGGCTGGGCCTTGCGGGGGAGATGGGCCGCCGGCTCCTGCGGCCCATGCATGCGCGCAGCGCCAGGTCGAGAAACTGCTCGACCCCGGGCATGGCGGCGGCAGCCAATGGCGAGGCTACGATGCGGGGCCAGGCGGCAGAGGCGGGACTTGCAGCGGGATGGCGGAGGAGTGCGATCCGGTGGTGGGGACGACGGATCCGCGGCGAGGACCACCGGATCCGGGCGGGGCGAGGCGGAACGGGGCCGGCGGCAAGCTCGGAGCCATGGCGGGGCGGCGCACCTTCGTGAGAATGAGAGAGCGAGGTGAGGGGAACCGAGGGGAGGAAGGAGGAGAAGGGGCGCGGCGGTGCGCTGCTCACCGGTGGCGAGGATCCGACGTGGCGGGGTTCTGGCGAGGCAGCGGCGATGCTCGGCGCAGGAGGCGCTGCTCGGGAGCCGGGCGGCGCGAGCAAGGAGGCGACGGGACGGGCGGTGGTGCACGACGGGTGCCTCAGGCCCGGTTGCGGCCCGGGGCGGGACGACGATGGGCTTTGCGGCCTGGCGCGGCTGGGAGGAGCAGGAGGGCGATGTAGAGGCCACAGATTGGAGGTGGAGCGGCGGCTTGGCAACATGGCAACGCCTAGTTGGCCCGGGGAGACGCCTCAAGTGGCAGCTCGGCGGGTGGCAGCGCGACAAGTGGCTACAGGGCAGCGGCTGTGCGCGGAATCTGAAGAGGGGGAGGCTAGAGGTAGGTGGAGGGCTAGGGATGGCCAAATTTGGAAGGGAAGGGGATTTATATACGGAAGGTTAGGGTTTGAGGGGGGTTAGGAGGGGTTTTCGGAGCCCTCCGATTGCAATCGGATGGTTCCGGATGCGAGGAGGGGTAGGCTGGGCCTAGGTGGGCTGTGGAGAAGGGCTTGGACTAAGAGGAGAGAAGAGAAAGCGGCCCGACATGGGTTTTCGGAGACCGAAAACGTCCGACGTTTGACCGGCTGTAATGCCGCTATAAGTTTAACGGTTGGTCTATCAAATGAGGTCCGAATGCGATGAGACTTGGTAGGCGGCCTACCTACAACATAACAAAACCGCACGCCAACTTTCACCAGATTCCGAGAATATCTTCCAGCCACTTATAAAATAATATTTCGGATGTGCCGCGGGCGCGTGCAAGTGTGTCTGGGCTTAGAACGGACAACGGAGAGAACTGGGAGACCCGGACTGATGCAAGTTTTGAAAACATGATGATGCAATGCGGATGATGACAAGGCAAGATGCAATACGCAAGTGAATGACAAGGCAACAACAACGAATAGCTAGAAGACACATGGCGCATCGGTCTCGGGGCGTTACAACCGTCATCATCATCGATCCTCTCATCGGGAGGGGGTCAATCTCCATCAACATCTTCACCAGCACCATCTCATCTCAAACCCTAGTTCATCTCTTGTATCCAATCTTTGTATCAAAACCTCAGATTGGTACCTGTGGGTTGCTAGTAGTGTTGATTACTCCTTGTAGTTGATGCTAGTTGGTTTACTTGGTGGAAGATCATATGTTCAGATCCATTATGCATATTAATACCCCTATGTCATGAACATGAATATGCTTTGTGAGTAGTTCCGTTTGTTCCTGAGGACATGGGAGAAGTCTTGCTATAATTAGTCATGTGAATTTGGTATTCGTTCGATATTTTGATGAGATGTATGTTGTCTCTCCTCTAGTGGTGTCATGTGAACGTCGACTACATGACACTTCACCATTGTTTGGGCCTTGAGGAAGGCATTGGGAAGCAATAAGTAGATGATGGGTTGCTAGAGTGATAGAAGCTTAAACCCTAGTTTATGTGTTGCTTCATAAGGGGCAGATTTGGATCCATATGTTTCATGCTATGGTTAGGTTTACCTTAATACTTCTTTTGTAGTTGCGGATGCTTGCAATAGGGGTTAATCATAAGTGGGATGCTTGTCCAAGGTAGGACAGTACCCAAGCACCGGTCCACCCACATATCAAATTATCAAAGTACCGAACGTGAATCATATGAATGTGATGAAAACTAGCTTGATGATAATTCCCATGTGTCCTCGGGATCCCTTTCCTTTACATAAGAGTTTTTCCAGGCTTGTCCTTTTCTACAAAAAGGATTGGGCCATCTTGCTGCACCTTATTTACTTTTACTATTTGTTACCCATTACAAATTACCTTATCACAAAACTAACTGTTACCGATAATTTCAGTGCTTGCACAGAATACCTTGCTGAAAACTGCTTATCATTTCCTTCTGCTCCTCGTTGGGTTCGACTCTCTTACTTATCGAAAGGACTATGATAGATCCCATATACTTGTTGGTCATCACCAGCCCAGTGAGAAAGAGAAGGAATTTGATAAGGATGAAGACAAAGAGGAGGATGATAGTTTCCCTAATATCAATGCCACTTTGGTGATTTTTGCTGTTGTTGAGAGCAAAAGTCGACTGAAAGTCATAAACAAAGAAGTAAACATGGTTTCCCCGGCAAAGCCAACATATTTGAAGTGGTGTAAGACTCCCATTACATTCGACCAATCTGACCACCCGTCACACGTTGCTACCCCAAGGCGGCAAGCATTGGTGGTCGACCCAGTTGTTGGGGGCACTCGATTGACTAAAGTTCTGATGGATGGTGGCTATGTCCTAAACATTTTGTATGCTAAGACTCTCCGAGAGATGGGCATCCTGATGTCCAAGCTCGGTGAAAGCAATATATGCTTCCACGGTGTCATTCCTGGCAAGAAAGCTGATTCACTCGGCCAGATCACTCTTGACGTGGTCTTCGAATCACCGCAAAGAAAAGTTGACATTTGAAGTTGTGGATTTTCACAGTGCTAATCATGCTATTCTAGGCAGACCTACATATGCCCACTTCATGGCTCGACCATGTTATGTATACCTCAAGGTGAAGATGCCTGGTCGAAAGGGTGTGATCACGATCACTGGTAATCGGCAGAGAGTAGAAGAGTTTTTCCAGAAGGGCTCGAAGATTGCCGATGAACAGATGGCAGCAGTGGAAATGCAAGACTACCAGAAGAATGCTGATCTGAGTGATTTGCTACGTGCTAAGAAGCCTTTTTCAGAATCTGCATTTCAGTCGTCTGGCGAAACAAAGCAAGTTCACTTTCACCCAACCGATCCTAATGCTGCTCCGACTCATATCTCAACAACACTCGACAGCAAATAGGAAGAAGCGCTCATCCAGTTCCTTTGTGAGAACTGGGACATCTTTTCCTAGAAGCCTTTTGACATGCCAGGTGTACCCAGAGGACTGGTTGAGCACCGTTTGCGAGTGGACCTGAAAGCAAAACCTCTCAAAGAGCATCTCCGTCCGTCCGCCGTGGAGAACTGGAAGGAAATTGGTGAAGAGGTGACTCGGCTTCTAGCAGCTGAGTTCATTCGTGAGATATACCACTCTGAGTGTGTTGCCAATGTTGTCATGGTCCCGAAGAAAGATGATTCACTTCGCATGTGTATGGACTTCAAGCATATCAATCAGGCATGCCCGAAAGATCATTTCCCTCTGCCCCGCATTGATCAAATTGTTGACTCGACTGTGGGATGCGAGTGTTTGTCCTTTTTGGACACTTATTCTAGGTACTATCAGATCCGACTGTATGGACCCAATGAAATAAAAAAAACAGCTTTCATCACCCCTTTCGGGTGCTTTTGCTATGTTACCATGCCCTTTGGTCTCAACAATGCTGGTGCCACATTCATGCACATGTGGAAGCATACATGGATGACTTCATGGTCAAGTCACATAAAGGTTTCGACCTACTGACTGACCTCGCTGAATGAAATCGCTAGTCACCGCTTTCACCTCCGCTCGCCTCTCCTTCCTCATCCTGCTCTCCGTTGGGCATCGAGTACATCTCAGTGTAAACCTTCAAGGCAAAGAATAGAACAGACATCAGTCGAGCACAAGGACAGTTACAAATCAGAATGAGGAAACACTCGGTAGTAAAGGACAAACCTTTTCAGGTTCATTGTCAGCGTCGAATGGTAGAACTCTCCTGGGCCCCCTGGGTTGTTTTTGTTTCCAGTGATGCCCTGAAACCACTGCTCCACCGTTTCCTCGATGGCCTCTTCTGGGTGGATCCAAGTGGTGTCTTCAATACCCAAGTACATCCACATAGGATGATCGCGGGCCTAGAGTGGCTGGATGCGCCGACTGAGAAACACCTCCAGCAAGTCCATACTAGTCACGCCGTTGCGGACTAATTGGACTACTTGTTCCATCAACATGTTCATCTCTGCTTTCTCTGTCAGAGTTACTTTCAAAGAAGTGGGCTGCTGGACTCGCTCCATGGAGAAGGGAGGAAGACCGGTCGACTGTCCAGGAGTTGGTTGGTCCTTGGAGTAAAACCAGGTCGATTGCCACCCTGTAAATGATTCGGGAAGAATCACAGCTAGAAAAGTACTTTTTCCTCTCATATGAATCTCTAGACCTGCACACATCTGGATCACATGTGTCCTCTCATCACTCGGATTAGCCTTTTTCATAGACTGAGAGCGAGATGTAAGGATGTGTTTGAATAGACCCCAATGCGGTCGATAGCCCAAGAAATTCTCACACATCGAAACAAATGCATCGAGGTACGTGATGGTGTTGGTGGTAAATTGATGAAGTTGGGCTCCGAAAAAGTTCAGAAAACCCCGGAAGAAAGGATGAGGGGGCAGAGAGAAACCACGGTCAACGTGAGTCGCGAGGAGGACGCACTCACCCTCCTGTGGCTATAGCTCGGTCTCGCTGCCCGGCAGCCTCCAAGATCCATGGGAAATCAAGCCCCCTTCGACCAGATCCTCCATGGATCCAGCCAGGTGGCAGGCCAGAGCTCGAAGCAGATCCCCCCGACTCGTCTTCTTGCCCTTCGGCTTAGCCGTCACCGTCGCCGTAGCCTTCTTGGAATGCTATAGGGCCGTCGTCTTGTCCTTCCCCATCGCCGCGGACTACTCATGGGTGGAGCGGTGGTGTTGAGAGCAGCGGAGGGCGAGGTGGAGAAGAAGAGGAAGAAGAAGAAGAATGGGATGCGCTATGCAGAGACACCGGCCACGGCACCTTTTATTAGCCTGCTTCCGAGTGGCTAACATGCGGGCCTGAGAGATCCTATCAAATCCCGCAACAGCCGCGCACTCGGTACTTGGCGAAAAAGGTGGTGCGGAGATCGAGGAGCCCCTGCCTAATCCGTCCCGTTTACTGCTGCGCTCTCTGTCCCGTGCGCTTCCCCCAATTTCGAATCCCATGAGGTCCGGGAATGGCAGTGCAACCAATCACGCCCAAGATTTCATACCACTCCAACACTCGAAACATATCAGAATATGTTCACTCAACAAACTCTGAATGGATAAAGGCTACTGAAAATAAAGTTGAAGTTACAGCATGGTTCGCCAACCCAGGTAAGATGCCCCCGAAGCATAAGAATTGGGTCAGAACCATCTTCAACCTCTTCTCCCCTCGGACCTCGAACCATTCGGGGGCTAATGACGATGACATGTACTAGGGTAAGATAATAGGCCTGACCTAGACACCCTTCCCAAGGACACTGCCTTAAGATCAACGATATTCAAAGCACAATAGCATCCACCGACTAGAATCACCTCAAAGCACAACCCACTCGACCAACAACTCCACTCGGATAACCCAATTCCATTCGACCAATATATCATCATTCGACCGTACTGGAAACCACTCGGAGTACAAAAGATCTAAAGTCACTCAGCATGGCAACGGTCAGGCATTCACTCTGTAGTGTTAATGATCGTTCATATGTCCTTATTGTTGGCGTTACCAGTAACGTCTGACCTTGATGTACATTGAACTCCTTGTAACGTGGGTTGGCTGGGGTCCTGGTGGACTCTATATAAGCCACCCCCTCCACTGGCACAAGGGTTTGCACCCCCTGTAACTTCACGCATAATCCGTCGACCACCTTCGGGCACCGAGACGTAGGGCTTTTAGTTACTCTGAGAAGGGCCTGAACTCGTAAATCTTGCCTGCACAACCTCATCGTAGCTAAGATCTTGCCTCCTCCTACGTACCCACTATTCTGCTGTCAGACTTAGAATCACGACACCCTCGACCCTTGACCCTGGACACCTTGACCCTCGGTGACCCTCGACCACTGAGTGACCCTTGACCCTCGACCCCACGGCAACCCTCGACCACTCGGGAAGCCTCGACCCCCGATCCTTGACCCCACGACCCTCGACCACTAGACCCTCGGCAACCCATGACCCCTCGGCGACCCTCAACCACTTGGGGATCCTCGACCCTCGTCCCCTCGACCCCTCGGTGACACTCGACCACTGGGTGACCCTCGACCCTCGACCACGTGGCGACCCTCGACCACTGGGTGACCCTCAACCCTCGACCCCTCGGTGACCCTTGACCACTGGGTGACCCTTGACCCCACGGTGACCCTCGACCACTTAGGGACCCTCGACACTCGACCCCTCGACCCGCGGCGACCCTCGACCACTAGGTGACCCTCGACCCCTCGGCAACCCTCGACAACTCGGGGACCCTCGACATGTCGACCCCTCGGCGATCCTCGACCCTTGATTCCTCGTCCCTTGACCCCTCGGCAATCCTCGACCCCTTGGTGACCCACTACCCATCTGAGATGAGGACTAAAAGCCAAGTTTTGAAACTTCAAACAACTTTTTAATGTGCAACAAGGATTATTTTCTGTACCAACTTTTAAATGAATTGGAGAGGATGATGGCGAAGAAGTCGAAATACACCAATGGCTTTCGAGTTCTTCACCATTACCCTCTCAAATTCGTTAAAAATGATGTTACAAAATATCATCCTGGTTGCACAACCTCTCACTACGTATTGTTTCGTCTTTGGTTTCTCTTTCTATGCTTTGATTTTTGTCATGAGTCAGTTTGGGTGTTTCAAATTTCAACACATGGCTTTTAATCCTCATCGTAGACGCTGCAAGACAAATTTGCCAAGGTGCTCGAGCGCCATCAGCCTCGAGAACTGTTGTTGCGGGAGGCCGGGCACCGGCATCAATTGCGGGACATGGATGTAGTGTTCGACGCTGACCACCACATGTATCTCGCGCATTGACACTTCATAACCTAAATAGCCATCATTTAGGGTTCCATCAACGGTGAGGAACCCCGAACCCTCTCATCCTCGGGCTCCCTCAGGTATGTCAATGGGTTAGCACTCGGACCGGGGGATTCTCGGCCTAGGCGACGGCGCCGGGACCGGATGGACCCACTGGCTCCACCATCTACCCCCTCGTCGACCAGCGATCCTCGACCCTCTGCCCCAATCCTGGACCCCGATGCGACCCTCGACCCTCGACACATCGGCGACCCTCAAACAGTAACTAAACTACACTAAAATAGAACAGTAACAACTAAACTAGATTAATTAAACTATACTAAACTAAAGTACACTAATTAAACTACACTAACTAAACTACAGTACACTAACTAACCAAACTACACTAACTAAAAAACACTAACTAAACTACACTACAATACACTAACTAAACTACACTAACTACACTAACTAAACTACTCTAACTACATGAAGTAAAGTAACTACAATTAACAAAGAAATAAATTGATAAAAAGAGAGGGGAAGGGGGCACACCGGAGTGGGGGAGGTGGAGGCCAGCGTTGATGGAGGTGGAGGAGGCCAGCATTAGTGGAGGTGGAGGAGGCCGACGCCGTCGGGCTGGAACGGCGGCGCGTCGTGGGGGGGGGGTGGAGGGGGGAGGGGGCGGCGTGCTAGAGCGGCGAGGCGTCGGGGGCGGCGGCGGGGTGCGGTCTAGGGCAGCGTGGGGGTGGTGGCGGAGATGTGCGGTCGAGGCGGTGTGTGGTCTGGGGCGGCAGCGGGGTGTGGTCGGAGGCGGGGGCGGCGGCGTCGTGGTGCCTTCGGGGGCGGGGCGGCGTGGGGTCGGAGCTATGGGCTGGGGTGGCCGGGTGTGGTCGGGGGCGGCGGCGGGGTGCGCGTGGTCGGGGGGGGGGGGGGAGAGAGAGAGAGAGAGAGAGAGAGAGAGAGAAAGAGAAAGAGAAATAGAGAGAGAGAGAGAGTGAGAGAGAGAGAGGGGCGGGTGGGTATAACGGCCCGTTAGGTAGTGGCCACTTTGCCGTCTGCTAGCGGATGACAAAGAAACTTTGCCGTGAGCTAGCTGACGGCAAAGAGGGGAGATGGGCTAGGCCCCACGCGCCTGCCTCCACTAGACCCCACCCCACCTCTTTGCCATCCGCTAGATGAAGGCAAAGAATCTTTGCCATCAGCTAGTGGATGACAAAGAACAGGCTGATCGAAACTAATATCTTTGCCATCAGCCAGTTCTTTGCCGTTTGTTTTTTGCAAAGAGACGGCAAAGACCTTCTTTGTCGTTCACTAGCAGATGGCAAAGAACTGGCTGATGGAAGATTCCCTGATTCCAGTAGTGGGAAGTGGCTGCCACGTGCCAAATAACAGCAACTTAGTCACCTTGGGGATCGACACCGCACCGATTGGTGACTTGCATTGCTGTGAGGTGGAGCGGGGGAGCCTTGGTGGGGTAGTCCGCCCTCATCATGCTCGACAGGCCTGCCAGGACGGTCTTGAGACTTGTCTTAGGGGCAACCTCAACCTTGCTAGGCTCGCCTGCCCGACAAGGGAGGCTTTTCCTTGGTGGTATCTTGCTCCTCTAGCTTGTCTTGGTCTTCTTGATCAGCCCTTTGATTTCTCAAAGAGTTGATCTCTTCCTGTTTGGTCTTGTCTTGGACGTTGCAACCTTGCTCTTGAGCCTGTTTACGGTCTGAGCAACAAACCAAGGGTTTGTTGCACCGATAGGAGCCCCCGGGCCTGGCCTGAACGCACTACCTGGCGTCGTCGGGGTAGGCCCTATACAGTGCACTGGCGAGAGGATGGTAGTGGCTTATCGTTTGACATCTTCTCTGCTTCTTCATTGATCTGAGCTCGGATCAGTTTCCTATTTTTCCGTGCGTCACATAACGCCAATTGTAGTGGGAGAAATAATGGACCACGATCTGTGGGTTACCCATGTCCCATGTTCACGTGGCGGTAACTGCCAACCCATCATCTTTCCTGCTCACTACTAGGAAAAGTCCTGCTAGAGGCGCACTTGTTTTAGCTACTAATGGCACACTGAAGGTGCGCCACTAGCATCACGCCATTAGAATTTTTTACTAATGGCGCACCACAGATGCGCCATTAGTATCTGGTACACTAATGCACACCATGCAGTGCGCCATTAGTATATCCCACGGTGCGCCATTACTATCTGGCTTAGTAATGGCGCACCACATAGAAGTGCGCCATTACTAAGAAATTTTTTTCAAATTATTTTTCAGAATTATTTTTTCAATTTTTTTTCGTTTTTTCTTAATCTCGAGTCACTATGGCTTAATCTCGGGTCAATATGGTTAATCTCAAGTCAAATCGCACTCTGTGGTCAAACTTCCCGAAAGGTCACCCATCCTCACACTACTCTAGCCCGAGCATGCTTAACTTCGCAGTTCAATCGAACCATAGCACCAGCTCACTTCACAGGCACTTGTTGATATATATATATATATATATATATATATATAGGGTAGCACTATTCTGATCCCAGGATCAGAATAGTTATTTGGATCACGGTCGGCCCTATATAGGCCCGATGCGATGCTCCCGAACTCCCGAGCCGGTAGGAAAGAAAAAAAATTGGGCAGCCCACTCACCCATGACCTCTCCCCAACCCCCGACTCCCTCCCTTCCAAGGCGCCACCGGCCCAGTCCATCGTCCCACCGGCGCCACGACCCCTGCAACCCTCCATGTCGACGGGGAACACCGCGCCCCCACCATCTCCGGGATCTCGCCGCCACAACCACCGCAACCCCCGTGCGCCACCAGGGAAAACCCACACCTCTACCACTGCCCCGATCCCCTCCAACGAATGCAGCCACCACCCTCTCTGGATCGCGCCGCCGCCATTCTCCTCGGATCTCGCCGTCGCCGGCCTTCTACGGCGATGCCGACACCAGCCTCCTCCCGTTGCGCAGCCGCCCAAGATGCCTCCCATCGCTGGATCCCCAACTGGCCTGACGCCTGGCGCCTCCACCGACGGGGGCCACTGCCGATCCCCCAACTCCACCCCGCGGGATCCGCCGCCGCCAGCAACCAGTCGCCGAGGAGCAACCGCACCGCCCCGACCTTCTCCACCTTTACCTACTTTTCCATCCCCGAGCTCTTCCTGATCCCCGCCTCGTCAGTGCCATGCAGGCCTCCTCCGCCATGCCTCTGCAGGTCGAGCTCGTGCCGCTGAACGAAGTTCAAATGTCATAGCAGCGGCCAGACGGACTCGACGCTGTCGTTGGATATTCTCCGTTCTAGCTGGATCCATCGCTGCCGCTGCGGCCATTGCTGGAGCTACTCGGGACGAGGCCTCTGGCGTGCTGCCTCCTCTTGTCATACCTCCTTCGAGCCCCACCATGGTGAAGTCCTACTAGAGCAAGACGTCAGGTTCTACTACAGTAGGCCAGCCGCGGTGAAGTTCGACCCTGTGCTACCAGCTCCCACACGCGAGGCCGCTGCCTGCACCGCGAGGCCGGTGCCTCAAGCCCCACGCCGGACATTGGATCCACAACACAGGGGGTTGCTGCACCACCATCCAGCTGCATCGGTGAGTAAGGTCCTCCGTCGTGGCCGCGAGCGGCAGCCCAACTTCGACCAGCTTGTTAATGTCTTCAACCATGTCCAAGGGAGACACAAGATGATACAATTGTATTGTGCAGCTGATCACCTTCAACCATGTCCTGCATGTAATAATAAGTATGCATTTTGTACTTAAAAACCTCTTTTTGCATCCAAATTTGTTCATTTTGGATTCTCTACCTGGAAGGTTGAGTAAATTTGTCGTGCCAGTACGAACAAATAGCAGCGGCGAGGTCATATGTATTTTTCTACTAGAGCGATCGACTAGAGCATGTCCTATTTTCTCATGATCTTGATTCTACCAATAAAACTGAGAAGTTCAAATTTTAAAAATGTGAAGTTCTATGTCTATAAAAAAATCAGATCTTTCACATAATTAAAAAAATAAAACCTAGAAGTTTAAAATTTTAAAACAAAGAAGTTCAAAAAACTCGATTTTCCTTGTTACTAAAAAATAAAACTAAGAAGTTCAAATTAAAATAATAGAGAAGTTCAAAGTTTATAAAAACCTTAGATTCTCGTTCTAAAGAATGACTAATAAGTTCAAATTAAAATAAGGGAACAACAGAGAAGTTATAAAAATGATTTTCCCCATTTTTAAAAAAATTAGGAAGTTCAATTTTAAAAAATACAGTAATTCAATATACATTAAAAACACATTTTTTTCTTGTTACTGAAGAATAAAACCAAGAAGTTCAATTTAAAAATGGGGAGAAGTTTGGTGTTGAATTAAGAAATATAAAAGATGGAGAAAATAAAATCAGGAAGTCCATATGAAAAAGATGGAGAAGTTCGATGATTATAGAAAACTCAGATTTTCCTCGTTATTAAAGAATGGAAACAAGAAGTTAAAAAATAAAAAACAAGAAGTTCAACTTTTAAAAGATATAACGCTTCAAAATTTCATAAAAAGGATTAAGAAATAAAACCAGGAATGCCATATTAAAAAGATGGAGAAGTTCGATGATTATAGAAAACTCAGATTTTCCTCGTTATTGAATAATGGAAACAAGATGTTTAAAGATAAAATAACAAGAAGTTCAAATATTAAAAATAGAGCGCTTCAAAATTCATAAAAAAGATTAAGAAAAATCAGATGAAAATTCATTAAAAAAACTCAAATATTTTCACGTAACCGAGAGAGGTTTAGGTTAATAACTGCCAGAAGTTCATGTACTACACGGTCTGCATTTTATATTAAAAAAGAATAAAAAAGCAAAGACTAAAAGTTTTGTTGTTACAAGTTCAAGTACTTCGTCGAAGAAAGTTAAAAAAAATATTGTGAGAGAGATTTGTACAAAAGAAATATCATTTGTGTAACACTGACGATGGATGGGAAAATTACAAATGAAAATACGTCACAGAAGTTCAACTAAAAACAGCAGGAAGTTCAACTACTACAGTGGATGAATTTTAGATGAAAAACTTTTAAAATCGTCACGAGTATGAAAAAACGGTCAACACGGGAAAGTTGCATGTTTACAGCACCTTTCCAATGGTATGTCATTTGCTCAATTCCGGTGAGTGGATGGAGAGTTACGAGCAGTGGATGGAGACCTATGAGGAAAAAAATCACGTGAAAAACATAGTGAAGTTCAGGTACACGCGCCGAGAAGTTCAGATTCATGCGGTGCATTTTCGAAGAATCTGTTTCGCGATAGAGGCAGAACGCATGATCCCACCGTTTTTGAAATTACTTGAAAACGGCTAGGAATCAGAGAAAACCATCAACATGAAATTTTTTCGCATTTTCCATAGATTTTTAGTGGTATATTATTTTCCCCATTCCGATAAAGTTTGTAGAAATTACGGCGAAAATATGTTTTTCGACATTTTTGAAACTGACTTAAAACCGTAAAGAATTGGGAGAAACAATACATACCAAAAAGTTTCGCATTTGTTCAAGCTTTCCAACGCCATATCATTTGCTCCATTTGGACGCACGGTTAAAAAACTAGCTCGAAAAAACGAACTCGGTAGGACTTGGACCATTTTCTAAATTACTTTTAAACCATTCAAAATTAGAAAAAAACTTTCAAGATGAAAAAGTAGCGCATTTTTATAAGCTTTCCAACTCCATATCATATGCCTCCATTGGATTAGCCGTTTAGAAATGACATCGAAAAAACGAACTCAGCTGTTCGGTTTACAAAAGTTTATGTTTTTTCAAATTACTCTTTAACCATAGGGAATTAGAGAAAACTTTCAACATGTGGAAGGAGCAGTTTTGCAGAAGCTTTCCAACGCCATATTATATGCCTCATTCCGATAAACGGTTTGGAAATGCGATCGAAAATACGATTCACATTTTTTGTGTGAAGAAAAAACGGTTTTCAAAACTGCTCTTAAACCGCTTATATTTTGCCAAAAATTTAAGTTGGGTCATGATATTGGGGTCCATAGCTTTCCAACGGTATATCGCAAGCCCCATATGGGCAATGTTGGAGGAAGTTCAACCTAGTTCACAGGGAAGTTCAACGTACTACTAGCGGGGCAGGTCAGGTTGTGATCAAAATATTATTCTGATCCCGTGATCAGAATAGTGTTTATATATATATAAATATATATAGCATATTAATCCTATTAAACCTTGTTGATGTCTAGGACTTTGTTCATGTTCATGAGTGTGATGAAATTTTGAAAAAAAATTCAAACTTCCCGGTCATATTACGTATCATATTTTGAAAAAAAAATCCAATTTTTTTAAACCAATTTTTTTCTGTTACTAGTGGCGCACCTAGCAAATGGTGCGGCACTAGTAAGTTTGATTTTTTTTCATTTACCCCCTCTAGATCTTAAAAGCCCCGTATCTTTCGTTCTGTTAGGTTTTTAGTTCAATTCGTATGTAACTTTTCGAGTAGATGATTTTTCATATAAAAAACTTTTTAATCCGAGTTCGTATGCAAAAGTTATGCCCATTTTACTAAATTCCAGAGAGATTCACATGGGAAACTTATTTTCTTTTATTTTTTTGACATTTCCAACATTTTCTTTTATTTTTTTAAAACTGAAAAGGCGGTCCACATGGGGGGTGCATTTAGCACCAGGGTTACTAATGGCGCACCTGATGTGTGGTGCGCCATTAGTAGTTTTGGAAAAAAATAAAAAAAATTGTTAGTAATGGCGCACGATGGGTGTGGTGCGCCATTACTATGTCAACTAGTAATGGCACAGTATCCCATGGTGCGCCATTACTAACAATTTTTTTATTTGTTTTTAAAACTACTAATGGCGCACCACACACCAGGTGCGCCATTAGTAATATGTCAATAATGGCGCACTTGTATCTGGTGTGCCACTGCTATATAACAGTGGCGCACCACATACATAGTGCGCCATTAATGTCCATATCATCTATAGTCCTTTTCCTAGTAGTGGCTCATGGCGCCTCCGCCTCGTGTATTGCATGCATTGCGCCAAGTTGGCCGCGGATGCGGAGGGCGCAGGAATGCGCACTGTGGAAGAAAGCCAGGCGTGATGGATTGGTCCAGAGGGTCGGCCTTGATTCCTCGAGCCGTTAATGGCGAGGGGGAGCCGGACTGGACGAATGTGGCGTCTACCTTCTGGGAAAGATCTAGCCCCCTGCCGCTGGAACCTATAAAAAGGGAATGCGGGTCGGGGTGCTTCTCCATACATCCTTCTCCTTTCCTTCCTGCAGCAGTCTTCGCCCACCATGGTGAGTGGTCGGGGGCGTGGTGCTGCTCCAGTGGTGGCAACAAGAACTTCTGCTCAACAGCATCTTCCTCCTCCCTCCAAAGACGGAGGGAGGATCCCACCTTGAGAGGTGGTGGGAGGGGGAAGGTCGCGGCCATCGTGGCACTCGGGGTCGAGGAGGATGAGGAGGCGCCCTGGCCACCCCTCCGCAGATCGCACAACCCCCAATGGGGGGCCACGTCAAAAACCAGCCGCTGGATTTCATCATCAGGCTGGACAGGCCCCTGCACGGTCGCCTCCTCCTCTCTACCCCGTCCGCGAGGGCGACGGAGATCGAATAGCCACGCGCATTGAAGCTGCACATAACGGGTTGCGGGAATGGAGGCATGCAGGTGGATGTGGGTTTTCCTGCCCCTCATGTCATGTTCTTCCGACGCGGCTGGAAGACCATTGCTCGCCCCAATAGCTTGTCAGAGGGGCACGTCCTCCATTTTAAATTAATGGAGGCCGATCTGCTCTCCGTCATGGTCATTGGTGCTCGGGGTGCTCGCTTAGGGTGCTGCACGGAGAGCTCGATTAAAGATGAAAGCTCCTCCTTGAGCGATAGCGACTAGGAGGACAGTGACGGTGATGACGACGGTGCCAACCGGGAGGACGATGACTCTGACTCTGGCTGAACACCAGCCGCACCGTCACTGTCAGGCGGAGGCACCACCATCTGCACCTGCATCTCCTCTCTGGCAAATCTATTTGCCGGGGAGTTGGATGCAGAGGTGTGGTTGGTGGCCTTGGTTCCTCCAGCAGCCTTCCAGCTGGACCCCGACAGGATTCCTCGTGGGCTCCGGCTTTGTTCGCCCTACGGCGTCCTGCTAGCCCTGGTGGTGGTGGCCAGGGGGCATCCCTGCCACTCTCTTCACCATCACCTTCGCCTGCGCCCTCCTTCTCTTGTTAGGCCCCTCGCCAAGGGGCCTGACGGGGTCAGGCTGGGCTTCTTCCTAGGCACTCCTTTTGCCCTCTTTACCTCCTGCCACAGTGCCTAGGACGAGAGGGACATGAAAGGGCATCACGGGGCACTTATCTTTTTTCAATCTAAAACATGTAGGCTTTGCCAATCTTTAGTCTAAATTATGTAAGTTTCTTTACCCATGTTTGTGTTCCGTAAGATCTGTACTTGTATCAGCATATTGACGAACAATATAAGCCTTGACAGGTACTTGTGCATGTAACATGTCCATGTAGAGGTGAAATGCCTCTTTACATTCAAGTAACAAGTTTTCCCCGGCAGGCTATCACTAGTACGCGTTAGTGCTATACAAACGGTTTTTAACCCCTTTCCGTGATGGCATTTGGAACTGGTGCCTAGTGAGTGATGGTGATAGGGGGTTCCTTCCCACACGACCTAGAAACCGTCGGGGATATGCCCTCCTGGCACACACGCTCGGCAAAATGAGGTCATGTGCGACCGGCGAGCGCTCAAATACGGTAATATGTATAGTAGAGCTAAAAAATACAATTGTACAGGAGAAATTGTTTCCGCGCAAATACATCCCACAGAGTTAGTACCCGCTAAATGTTTCCGTTTGTATGTACATCCCACATAGTCACTCCAAGGAAAACATTTCCTTTCACAGGTACATCACACACAATTTTCCCTATTAAATCATTTGTGATAGCATTGGCATTGCACACGATATTAACAATTTTATCATTTGCGTTGTTGAATGCATCACACGAGGTGCATAGAAGAAACTGTGTGGCAAAGGCTGTCCATCGCACACTGTTTTTATGCGGTAAACATTTGTGCAAGGTGGCCTAATGCAAACAGTTTTCAAGAGAAGGTCATGTGTGATTGTTCATTGATCCAACACTTTTTATTCCTAGAAACTGCGTGCATTGCCTAAGGTCATCACCCACGGTATTTTTTGAATAATCGTTTGCAATAGAAAACCCAATTAGCAGGCTAATTTCCCTATTATTAATAATCCATTCATTAATCTAACTGACATTCATATTAAGCACGTAATACATTTCATTTCCATATTAAGGAAGCTGGATTTCATAATTGAAATACATCAGAGTACAACATGATATAGTTTCAGCACTCAGCTACACAATTACACAACTGCACCAGCACCAAGTTTCACATGCAACATGTAGAACCTTTCAAAATTAGCATCGGAGATGGTATATGGACACATACATCTCATCTGGAAAACTGCTGAAGCAGAAGGCGAATATTGAGCCTTCATTCATGTTGAAGGTCTTTGCAACTTCAGGCCAGTGCATGTGGATGATTGACTGTCCGTCCTTCGTCCACTTCAGGAACACTTCAATATTTAACCGTGGGTGTTGTATGAAAACCTTCCTCGCCTCCTGACCATAGAGGTGGTTTGAGAGGTAATCATCAGTCAACTACTTTGGAAAGGCCTGAAAACAAGCATGTGCATAAATAAATTCTCTATATTGGAAATGGGGCATAGGAATAAAAAAGGCAAGGTATAATAGTTAGTACCATCTTGTAGTGAACTGATGTCTTGTTCATTATGCAGAGAAAGATCTTGTTCTTTTTTGTCGTTAATTTCTTTATCCTAACAATATTTCTGAGTTTCTTGACTTGACTGATATTCATGGACAACTCATTTCCCCATATGCAAAAAGGGTTGAACAATGCGTGAAAACCGATGACAGCAGGACCTACTTGTGCAAGACCAAATTGTCAAATATTAGAATGGTTCCTGCAATTGCACAATAATGTGCTATTAGACAACGGACCATGCATGTGCTAACCTCGATTGTAAACCTCAGTGCTTCCCATTGTTTCCCTGCAACACATATAAGGTAGTTAGTCATCAGGTTAAGTAAGGGTTCACATGCTATCAATAAAAAATGTTGATGAAAAATAAGCACATTGCAGATTCATCAGATTAATTCAAGCCACATGGAAAACCCATTTATCCAAACCAAGCATGATTAAGAACTAGGAAATATAGCACTTGTATATGTTTCTCATTTACAAAAATGAACCAAACGTTAACTAAGCACCACATTGCACAATATAACATACTCCTAATAGAAGATCAGACAGTTAACCAAGCCAAGCATGCTTAACAACTTGGAAATATAGAAATTGTATTAGTTTCTCATATATTTAGTACAACCAAATTCGATTTATTTTCTCACATGGTATACAATAACAGAATGCACCCACAACAATTGAACATCGCAATGTAGAATTGAACCAAACAGCCAACTGCATCGCATCATCGGCACGTGAGGCATCAATGGTGGCCTCGACAGCGAGTTGCTCCCCCAAGATCCGTGGGTCGACAAGGATGGCAGCCATCGCGACCTCATCTGCGCATCGCTACCAAATGCTCCTTGAGATCCTGGCTATACTACGCGCACCATGGCTTAGGGCGGCGCTTATTTGGTGGAGGGGTCGGTGATTTGGGTTGAAGGTGTCGCGCCGGCGATCGGGCCATGTGGGATGTGGAAGGAGGAGGATGGGGGTCGGATGTGGATTACCTGCCTGGATAGGCGAGGCCGAGTAGCGTGAAGGAGAGGGTCGCCGACGAGAAGGCGGTGCTGCAAGCAGGGAGTGAAGGTTTCAACTTGGAAAGGAAGGCGGAAACAGGGGAAATGTGGCTTTTGGTAAGGGGGCGGGGTGGGGAGCTAGATATTTCTGTGGAAGCCATAAATTTAGAACCGCTTCAGCGAAAAAACTGGCATGCAAAGTGTCATCAACCACGCTCCCTTATTCAGAACTGTGTATGATATGTGAACATCACAAACGATTCAGATAGCTTAAGCCGTGTGTGATGAGTTTTAACGTCAAAAATTTTGGTTCAAATTTCCCTGGTTATAGTGGTCATCCACGCCATTGCATAATTTGGGTACACAAAGGAGACTATAGAAGACCCACACTTCTTAATCGAGCAAGTTCAGGAATTAAACAGAACTAGCTGACCTAAACATTACTCTAACAAATTAAAGACCGACGCTCTTAATTAAACAAAACAAAGAGTATTACTATGGCTGGTGCTCGTCGATCTCCATCGCCGCCTCCATGTCCACCTCGTGCCTGACAGTCTCCTGGGGAAGGGGCTCAATGGCATCCATCAGACTATACTCGACAAGCATCTCGCCATCCGTGTCCGCCATCACTTTGGAAAAGACCGCCACGAGATGGGCGTGGGCGGCCGCGATCTAGTCTTGGACGGGCTCCATCATCGCAAGGTATGCGGCGGAGCAACAGACGGCTGCTCGAATGCACTCAACGATTGCCAACTCTCGGTCGTGGGTTGACGACCGTTGTCAGAGAAGCTTCGTTCGATTTGTGCGGTGACTGCCATGAGCTGGGCATGGGCGGCCTCCATCAGGGCTAAGGCTGCCACTGCGGAACGGTGAACTGTGCCGCTTTCGCTAGTTGCTATCCCGAGGGCAGATGTTGCTGCCGCCACCTAAGAAGTAACAGTGGCCGTTTGGGCTGCCTTGGCCGCCCGGTCACAGATTGTGGCCGTGCTCATGCACCTTGTTAGCACGCGAATGGCGGCTGGGGCTCTCACCAGAGTGGGCCACCAAAGATGCCCTCACGACACAGGTCCACGTGCCCATCTTTCACCGGTGATGATTGAACAGTGAAATGATATTTGGGAAGTGAGCTAGTGTGCTTGAGACGCCGGCTGTGGACTGTAGCCGATGCACCTTCTCGCATAAGCCATAGGCGTACTATTCACTGACGGTGCTCCAGGATATTTTGTGCTGCATCTCACACGGTTGGTGATAATAAACTGTGTGGGATCTACATGATTTTTCATCTTGATTTGAATTACATAATGGGGTCACAGCGGCAATGAACGGTGTTTGAATTGCTAGACCTCTTATCTGTAGTGAACATGCAACTATATGTGTTTCGTAAAAGAATTAGAATTATTCAGGATTCGTTTGAACGTATTACACATTAAATTGATTTTCTAGCAATTTTAGGTGCACAATTCAAAATTAATCTACATGCACATGCTCCGGTGCACCAACATGGGTTGTAAAATCATATATGTGTCCAGGGGTTTATTCTTATGTCCCATGCAAGAAATGGGGATGAATTTGAACACCACGGCATCGTGCCTCTCCAGCAAACGTCGACGTACTTGCTATTGTAATTCTAGTAAATCCAAAATTCCTCCGAAATTCATGAAACTTGGCATGCTATCATGGAGCGGCATCAACATGTCATGGTAAATTTTTTGTCGCATTTGGGGCAGGTTTGGGTATAAGCTTCTCTTAAACCAGAGCTTCTCACAACAAGTGTGATGGTTTCGGTAGGGAACATTTCATCTTTGTGGACAAAATGACATTCGTTGCCTCTTCTTGATTTCAATTTTTTCCCTAGTGTCAACATAGAACAACAAGAGTGTTGTACCAATATTTGGGATTTTTCAGGGTTCGCTTGGACATTTTTATACATTAACTGACTTTTCTATGCTTTCATGTGCATAATTCAGAAATACAAGCACATGCTCTAATGCATATGAATTAGTTGAAAATTCAAATCCGCGTCCTTGGTTGCATGCTTAGGTCCCATGCAAGAAATGAGAATGAATGTCAAACACCCTGCCACCATCACTCGGCCGCAAACATTGAGATACCTTGTTTTTAAATTCTAGTAAATCCTAAGCTCGTCTGAAATTCATGAAACTTGGCATGCTGTCATGGAGCGGCACCAACATGTCGTGGTAAAATTTTTGTCCCATTTGGGGCAAGTTTGGGGATATGCATGTAACAAACCAGAGCTTCTCACAACAAGCCTGATTGTTTCGGTAGGGAAGGTTTCACCTTTCTGGACGAAACGATACCCATTGCCTCTTATCGATTTCAATTTTTTCTTCGTGCCAACACGGAACGACAAGAGTGTTGTGTCAATTTTTGGGATTTTTCGGGCTTTGTTTCGACATTAGCATTAATTGAGTTTTCAATGCATTTATGTGTATAATTCAAATTTGAACAACATGCACATGCTCTAATGCATATAAATTGGTTGAAAATTCAAATATGTGTCCTTGGTTGCATGCTTAGGTCCCATGCAAGAAATGGGAATGAATGTCGAACACCTTGCCACCGTCACTCGACTGCAAACATTGAGATACCTTGTTTTTAAATTCAGGTAAATCCAAAAATCATCTAAAATTCTTGAAACATGGCAAGCTATCATGGAGCAGCATCAACATGCCGTGGTAAATTTTTTGTCCCATTTGGGGCAGGTTTGGGTATATGCTTCTCACAAACCAGTTCTTCTCACAACAAGCATGATGGTTTCGGTAGGGAACGTCCCACCTTTGGGGACGAAACGATATCCATTGCCTCTTATTTCTTTCAAAGTTTTTCTCGTGTCAACACAGAACAACATGAGTTTTGTGTCAAAATTTGTGATTTTTTGTGTTCGTTTGGATATTTTTATGCATTAACTCAGTTTTCAATACATTCATGTGCATAATTCAAATTTGAACTAAATGCACATGCTCTAATACATATAAATTCATTGAAAATCCAAATATGTGTCCTTGGTTGCATGCTTAGGTCCCATGCAAGTTTGGGGATATGCATGTAACAAACCAGAGCTTCTCACAACAAGCCTGATTGTTTTGGTAGGGAAGGTTTCACCTTTCTGGACGAAACGATACCCATTGCCTCTTATCGATTTCAATTTTTTCTTCGTGCCAACACGGAACGACAATAGTGTTGTGTCAATTTTTGGGATTTTTCGGGCTTTGTTTGGACATTAGCATTAATTGAGTTTTCAATGCATTTATGTGTATAATTCAAATTTGAACAACATGCACATGCTCTAATGCATATAAATTGGTTGAAAATTCAAATATGTGTCCTTGGTTGCATGCTTAGGTCCCATGCAAGAAATGGGAATGAATGTCGAACACCCTGCCACCGTCACTCGACTGCAAACATTGAGATACCTTGTTTTTAAATTCAGGTAAATCCAAAAATCATCTAAAATTCTTGAAACATGGAAAGCTATCATGGAGCAGCATCAACATGTCGTGGTAATTTTTTTGTCCCATTTGGGGCAGGTTTGGGTATATGCTTCTCACAAACCAGTGCTTCTCACAACAAGCATGATGGTTTCGGTTGGGAACGTCCCACCTTTGGGGACGAAACGATATCCATTGCCTCTTATTTCTTTCAAAGTTTTTCTCGTGTCAACATAGAACAACATGAGTTTTGTGTCAAATTTTGTGATTTTTTGTGTTCGTTTGGATATTTTTATGCATTAACTGAGTTTTCAATACATTCATGTGCATAATTCAAATTTGAACTAAATGCACATGCTCTAATACATATAAATTCATTGAAAATCCAAATATGTGTCCTTGGTTGCATGCTTAGGTCCCATGCAAGAAATGGGAATGAGTGTCAAACACCCTTCCCCCGTCACTCGGCAGCAAACATTGAGATACCTGGTTTTTAAATTCTAGTAAATCCAAAGCTCGTCTGAAATTCCTGAATCTTGGCATGCTGCCATGGAGCGGCATCAACATCTCGTGGTAAAACTTTTGTCCCATTTGGGGCATGTTTGGGGATATGCTTCTCACAAACCAGAGCTTCTCACAACTAGCTTGATGGTTTCGGTAGGGAACGTTTCACCTTTCTGGAAGAAATGATATCCATTGCATCAATTTTTGGGATTTTTTGGGGTTCGTTTGGATATTTTTATGCATTAATTGAGTTTTCATTGCATTTATATGCATAATTCAAATCTGAACTACATGCACATGTTCTAATGCATATAAATTGGTTGAAAATTCAAATATGTGTCTTTGGTTGCATGCTTTGGTCCCATGCAAGAAATGGGAATGAATGTCAAACACCCTGCCACCGTCACTCGGCCGCAAACATTGAGATACCTTGTTTATAAATTCTAGTAAATCCAAAACTCATCTGAAATTCGGGAAACTTGGCATGCTATCATGGAGCGGCACCAACATGTCGTGGTAAAAAATGTGTCCCATTTGGGGCAGGTTTGGGTATATGCTTCTCACAAACCAGAGCTTCTCACAATAAGCATGATGGTTTCGGTAGGGAACGTCCCACCTTTGGGGACAAAACGATATCCATTGCCTCTTATTGCTTTCAAAAAAATTCTTGTGTCAACGTAGAACAACAAGAGTGTTGTGTCAATTTTGTGATTTTTTGGTGTTTGTTTGGACATTTTTATGCATTAATTGAGTTTTCAATGCATTCATGTCCATAATTCAAATTTGAACTACATGCACATGCTCTAATGCATATAAATTGGTTGAAAATTCAAATATGTGTTCTTGGTTGCATGCTTAGGTCCCATGCAAGAAATGGGAATGAATGTTAAACACCCTGCCACCGCCACTCAGCCGCAAACATTGAGATACCTGGTTTTTAAATTCTAGTAAATCCAACACTTGTCTGAAATTCATGGAACTTGGCATGATAACATGGAGCGGCATCAACATGTCGTGGTAAATTTTTTGTCCCATTTGGGGCAGGTTAGGGTATATGCTTCTCACAAACCAGAGGTTCTCACAACAAGCATGATGGTTTCGGTAGGGAACGTCCCACCTTTCGGGACGAAACGATATCCATTACCTCTTATTTCTTTCAAAAAATTTCTCGTGTCAACATAGAAAAACAGGAGTGTTGTGTCAATTTTTGTGACTTTTTGGGGTTCGTTCAGACATTTTTATGCATTAACTAAGTTTTCAATGCATTTATGTGCATAATTCAAATTTGAACTACATGCACATGCTCCAGTGCATATAAATTGGTTGAAAAATAAAATCTTTGTCTTTGGGTGCATGCTTAGGTCCAATGCAAGAAATGGGAATGAATTTCAAACACAGGTGTAACGCCCCGGACATACCCGCCGGTGGTCGTTACTCCTAGAGGGATCTAGACTGGCCCCACAGATCAATACTAGTCTTTTCTGCGCACTTTGTCCTCCCTCGTGCGCACCCAGGAGCAACTTCCCGGTCGGTCACCCATCCTGACACTACTCCAAGCTGAGCACACTTAACTTTGGAGTTCTGTCCGAATGGGCTCCCGGAAAAGAAGGAATTACTTATTGATATGAGTAGTCTATCATCCCTAATAAGCCAGGCCATCACATACACCCCCACTCAGAGGAACCGACGTCCTCATCGGGTCAGAGGAACATTCCCTCTTGGCACAAACGTCTGTGCTTCCAGTCCGGTACATGTGCCATGCCGGGTGCCACGACGGGTCACAAACGTCATGAACAACATGACCACACATCTGTCCGCAACCATCCGTTTAACCACGAGGGTCGGCTCTGATACCAACTTGTAACGCCCTTGATGCGGCTATATCTCCCATGTGTCGAAGCACGACTTAGAGGCATAACCGCATTGAAAGCAATGTCGCAAGTGAGGTAATCTTCACACAACCCATGTAATACATAAGGGAAAGAGATACATAGTTGGCTTACAATCGTCACTTCACACAAATACATGAATAAAGCATTACATCAACCAGATATACACAAGGTCCGGCTACGGAACCAAAATAAAAGAAGACTACCCCAAATGCTACACAGATACCCGATCGTCCCAACTGGGCTCCACTACTGATCGACTGAAACGAAACAACACAGTGGACAAGATCTTCATCGAGCTCCTCCTTGAGCTCGGTTGCGTCACCTGCACGATATCATCGGCACCTACAAACTGGTTTTGGAAGTACCTATGAGTCACGGGGACTCAGCAATCTCACACCCTCGTGATCAAGACTATTAAAGCTTATAGGAAGGGTATGAGGTGGAGTTGCAGCAAGCACTAGCATATATGGTGGCTAACATACGCAAATGAGAGCGAGAAGATAAGGCAAAGCACGGTCGAGAAACTATGATCAAGAAGTGATCCTAGAACAACCTACGTCAAACATAACTCCAACACCGTGTTCACTTCCCGGACTCCGCCAAGAAGAGACCATCACGGTTACACATGCGGTTGATGCATTTTAATTAAGTTAAGTTCAAGTCTTCTACAACCGGACATTAAAAAATTCCCATCTGCCCATAACCACGGGCACGACTTTCGAAAGTTCAAAACCCTGCAGGGTTGTCCCAACTTAGCTCATCACAAGCTCTCACAGTCAAGGAATGATATTCCTTCTCCCAAGACAATCCGATAAAACTCGGCATCCCGGTTACAATACATCCTCAACAATGGTAAAACAAGTCCAGCAAGACTGCCCGATGCGCCGACATCCCGATTGGAGTAGCTTGATCGAATCGTTGGCGTTGTTGAAGTCTTTTCTCTAGTTTATTGCTTATCCGGTGTTGCCCTGAGAACGAGATATGTGCAGCTCCTATCGGGATGTCGGTGCATCAGGCGGTCTTGCTAGACTTGTTTTACCATTGTCGAGGATGTCTTGTAACCGGGATGCCGAGTCTGATCGGATTCTCTTGGGAGAAGGAATATCCTTCGTTGACCGTGAGAGCTTGTGATGAGCTAAGTTGGGACACCCCTGCAGGGTTTTGAACTTTTGAAAGCCGTGCCCGCGGTTATGGGCAGATGAGAATTTGTTAATGTCCGGTTGTAGAAGACTTGAACTTAACTTAATTAAAATGCATCAACCGCGTGTGTAACCGTGATGTTCTCTTCTCGGCGGAGTCCGGGAAGTGAACACGGTGTTGGAGTTCTGTTTGACGTAGGTTGTTCTAGGATCACTTCTTGATCATAGTTTATCGACCGTGCTTTGCCTTCTCTTCTCTCTCTCATTTGCGTATGTTAGCTACCATATATGCTAGTGCTTGCTGCAACTCCACCTCATACCTTTTACCCTTCCTATAAGCTTAAATAGTCTTGATCGCGAGGGTGTGAGATTGCTGAGTCCCCGTGACTCACATGTACTTCCAAAACCAATTTGAAGGTGCCGATGATGTCGTGCAGGTGACGCAACCGAGCTCAAGGAGGAGCTCGATGAAGATCTTGTCCATTGTGTTGTTTCGTTTCAATCGATCAGTAGTGGAGCCCAGTTGGGACAATCGGGGATCTGCGTAGCATTTGGGTTAGTCTTCTTTTATTTTGGTTCCGTAGCAGACCTTGTGTGTATCTGGTTGATGTAATGCTTTATTCATGTATTTGTGTGAAGTGGCGATTGTAAGCCAACTATGTATCTCTTTCCCTTATGCATCACATGTGTTGTGTGAAGATTACCTCACTTGCGACATTGCTTTCAATGCAGTTATGCCTCTAAGTCGTGCTTCGACACGTGGGAGATATAGCCGCATCGAGGGCGTTACAAGTTGGTATCAGAGCCGACCCTCGCGGTTACACAGATTGTTGCAAACAGGTGCGTGGTCATGTTGTCCATGACGTTTGTGACCCGTCGTGGCACCCGGCATGGCACATGTACCGGAACTGGAAGCACAGATGTTTGTGCCAAGAGGGAACGTTCCTATGGCCCGACGAGGACGTGGTTCCTCTGAGTGGGGGTGTATGTGATGGCCTGGCTCATTACGGATGATAGACTACTCATATCAATAAGGAATTCCTTTTTTCCGGGAGCCCATTCGGACAGAACTCCAAAGTTAAGCGTGCTCAGCTTGGAGTAGTGTGAGGATGGGTGACCGACTGGGAAGTTGCTCCCGGGTGGGCACGAGGGAGGACAAAGTGCACAGAAAAGACTAGTATTGATCTATGGGGCCAGTCTAGATCCCGCCAGGAGTAACGACCACCGGCGGGTGTGTCCGGGGCGTTACAAGTTGGTATCAGAGCCTTCCCCAACCTTAGGAGCCCCCTGCTTGATCGAATCGTTGGCGTTGTTGAGTCTAGAAAAATGTTTTGAGTCTTTTAGGAATTATATATCGGAGAGTAGGATTCTTTTTACTCCTCAGTCCCTTCTTCCCTCTGCTGAGGCATCCTGACGTAGAGTTTTGACTCTTCTCTTCTCAAATTTCACTAAAAATATTTAGGATCACGCGGGTATCTTGGAATCGTTCCGATGGTTTTGTGACGAGAACATTTTTCTTGGTGCCTCCTGACATTTAGGGGTTGTGGCAGTGTCCCGGGGAGTTGAGCTCCGAGGTGTTGTCGTCACAATTTTATCGTTGAGATTCTGGAATACCTGAGTTTCGCCGACATCGAAAATCTCTTTTATGCAGCTATTGGTGAGTTAACCTCGACGCCACCCAGTACTGGGGCGGGAGTTCGGGAGTATTGCCATAACTTGTATAACGGATGCTTTTCGAAGGTTGAGGTAAATGATTTCCGAAGGTTTCTTGGTTATGTGTTGAAGGATGGATACAACTGGATGTAGGATTTGTGTAGTTTTGGGTGAGATATTATGCTTCCCCTGTATCCCCAACACCTGATTGCATAACCGGAAAGTTTCGGAGTTTATAAGTGGGAATTCAAGTAGCTCTTAGGATATCTTTCCGACAGATGTATGATATGAAATTGGGGTTCGACATCTAGTGGTCCGCCTATCCACGGTTGGTTTTACAGTGGTCTCGTTGTGTCTTAAAGAGTCCTTGGCTATGCTGACTCGGGGACGCTTCGTATGTCATGTGCACTGCCTTGTACATGATGGTGCTGTATGATCGAGCCCGTGTAGGCCCCACCACGAAAACTTCGGACGAAATCTCTTCATATGTTTGTTCTGGCTTATTCTACAAGCCAAATCATTTGTTTTGTTTTTTGTGGTATTCGAGTTGCTTCAATGTCAAGTGTTGATTCCATACCTATTCCTAAGCGGTGTTCTCATACTCCGATGTGAATACTAATCCTTCTCGATCATCGAGTTGGTCATGTCAATCCTTTTTCAACCGGCGTGTTTTCTCGTCAAGTGGATCCGATCATTTTCAACATCCGCAAGATCAACTCAAAGTCTTCTCAATGTTATTTGTTTTATTCATCCCAAGTTGTCTTTGTTTTCCCACCCTCCCACCCTTTTTCTTCAAGGACTCGGTTTCCTTAATCAAGTATCCTTTTATTCATGTGAAGTCTCTCCATTCTTTTCCCTCATGTTCTTACTCGGTGATTCTCATGAAGATATTAACGGAGCCTCAAGTTCATTATTTTTCGCTCTTTTTATTCTCCGGTGGATCTAAGTCAAGCTTTGTTGATCATATCCTTTCATTGTTTCAATGTTTTTTTCGTGCCGGTGCACCTCTCAACTATCCTCTTCTCGCTATTCATTTGTTCCGGAGTGCTCAAGATATCTCAAAAGGCTCGTCTTGTCATTCAAGATCCGTTCAACTTATTTCGAGGTTGTTATCTCATTCAAGCCATTTAATTCAACTGGTGCTTTCCCTCTTTTAAATCGCTCTACGGTGTTTCTTTTGAGTGGGCCCTAACCCACAGGTCTTATCCCAGGATCTTACCTGACTCTTTCGATTTCCTGGAGCTATCCTCAAATTCTTCTCGAAGTATGACGTAAGATTGAATTATCATCAGTGTTATGTATTTTCTCCAAGATCTGTCAAATTCTTTTCATCGTTGGTTCAACCTTTCCAATTTAAATTCCGGAGTGCCTCTACAATTATTGGTGGTGTTTCTCGTCATCTTTCTCAACATTTGAAGACCGAAGAAGAGTTCCTCTCTAACCTTGTCCGTTCTCTCAAAGATTCTTCATTCTAGCTTGTTGCCATCCTCTCATAATTGTTTTTGATTGTGAGAATTCTTTCCACCCATCCGGAGCAATTCAAGAGTCTTCTTAGTTTGATTATCCGGAGTCCATCAATTCAGGTTTATTCATTCTCAGGTTTCAGTTATCATTGTCCAATCTTACCAGTGCATCGTTCAAGTGATCTCTAATCAGTTCGTGATCCCTTCGTTCTCATGTATCTAGATTGTCTTAAGTATATTCGTTCATTTGCTAATTTTTACCGGTGATTCATCCTTTTACTTCATTTGTTGTTCAATTCTTATGGTGGTTCTTCCTGGATTCTCTTCCGCTGTTATCATATCAATTCATTCGTTGTTCCAATCCTACCGGCGGTTCGTTGTAGACCTTCTCAAGTTTGCGCTATATCTCTCTTAATCCTTTCTACAAGAATAAGTAGTATGCCAAATCCATTGCTTGTCATCAATTTAAATTGGTGAAGGATAAGCATAATGTAATTCTTATTCTTGTTTCATCAAGTAAATTCAATTCCTTATTCTGGAGGTTCTTCATATCACATTCTCGGTTCGAGATGCTTTATCTTTTCTTTTCCGGGGTTCCAAGCTCTTTCAATTATCTCGTCGTGAAGCTCCATCTAAATCATCGCAAGGCTTCACCTTGTGTTTTCAACTTCTTTTTCCTTTCGTTTGATCATCCTTTTGTTACCGGCGTTTTTCATGGAGGTTCTACATGATGCTTCATAAAGGATTTAATTCCTTCTCGAAGTGTTCATCAAGATTCTTTTCAGAGGAGCTCAAGGAGGTGGTGTTATGTCATTGTTGATATTTTCCCTTCGTGTTTCATGGATCACAAGGTTTACAAGAGTGACATATCTAAATCCATCATTTTCTCTTCGCTCGAGACATCCTTTACAATCCATTAACCTCTTCGTTGGGGTTATCTTGTGTCATTTTTGACCTAAAGCCTTCCCTAAGGATTGTTGCTAATTATGGTGCTTATAAATAATCCAAGTTTTTCATTCATCTTCCCGGTGAGATAAGTTCCTCGCCTCCTTGTTCTTATCATTCCAATCTATCGTTTCCGTTAGTGGAAGAATTTCACCTCAGCTTTGGAATTGTCTCCATAAGTCCACTACAAGCTTACTCTTTTCGTTGTTGGTTTTCCAACAACTCCGCTCAAACTTTCCCCTGAAGATTATTTTCAAAATCATTTGAGGTAGAAGATATTGTTTTCTACTCCATTCATTCCATTCCTTCCTCTCATTTCTTCCGGGGGCGTTGTGATGTTTCTCTTTTCTCTCATCATCTCGGACGGTGTTCTTTTCGTGCTTACCCATTTAACCGGAGTATTGTGCCCCTTTGCTCAAGCTCTTTCATTTTACCAAGTCTTCCATCTCTTTTCAACCAGAGTGCTACCCGAATTGGTTCTTTATTTTCCTCTTTCTTAACGGAGTGCTTTCAACTTCGTTCATCGTTGTTGCTTTCTTTCTTTCAATTTGTGTAACCTTTTCAAGGTTCTTTGGTTTCACTCGCTTCTCAAAGAAGCAACTTAGTTTTACATCTCCTCTTCCTCTTCCTTTTCCCTACGGTGCCATTCTAGGTCTCAGGACGATATCCTCTCCTAGTGGTGGAGTGTTGTGACAGCCCAAGACCGGAGCTTCAGATGCCTTCCAGGGTTTCCGGGTTCCGTCATGTGATTTGTTTGGTTCATTGCATTAATCTTTGCATTGTGTGCATTGCATCATGACATCATGCCATCATGTCATTTATTTTTCTTAACTCAACTAAATAATTTGTGTGGATCTTCGATCCATTTAAACCAAGGGAAGGGTGACTTCTCTTTATAACATATCCTCCTGATATTATGGAGCTATTATAAATATTTCCATTCTTGTGGGATTACCGTGACACACTTGAAATTTAAACTCTCAAGTCTTTTCTGCTTCGAGTTGCTATTCAAACCTTGCCATATATTCTTTCATCATTTTCCGGAGCTCCACCAAAAATCCGAACATTTATGGACCTTCCTTTTACCGAGTCTTAGTTCAAACCCATTTGAATTAAATTCAAATGAGTTTGAATTTATATCTTTCAATCTTGGCCATTTCTATTTTCTTCGAACGAGCATATTTTGGCGAGTCCGGGAAATTTATCCGCAAGTCCAACTTCGTTCTCTAACCCCCACTTCCTTTCTTTTTCTTCTCTTGTTTTATGATAAAGAAAATATTAAGAGAAGGAAGGGAGAGAGAGAGCCCACACCCACAGGCCTTCTTGGGCCTAGGCCTGCCAGACCGGCCCAACCTCCCTGAGGCCTCATAGCCCGCACCTAAACCTAACCCTCTCCCTGACCGTAACCTCTCCTCTCCCCTGTTTAATTCCAGCGCCGTCACCACGATCCCCATCTCCCTCGCGCTGCACCCTTCGCCCCGATTCCCTCGATCCCATCTCTCCCTCATGCTGCACCCTTCGCCCTGTTTTCCTCGGCCTCATCTCCTCGGCCCCGCCACTAGGACCCACAGCTCCGCCACCCTGCGTGCGCGACCACACCAGCACCTCCTCCCGCTCGCGCCTCCTCCTGCCTCGTCCATGGAAGCCGCCGCGTCGACTTCTGGCTCCAGCCTCCGCCGACCGCTCCCTCCCCGGCCTTGGCCTCGTCCCCGACTACCCAGGCCAGAGCTCCCACTGCTGCGCCTTGGACAGGAGGTCGCTCACGGCCGCCCGCCGCCGTCCTTGTCCGCGTCCGTGGAACCAGGCCGCCGAGCTCCACGAAGCCCCGCCGTCCTGTCCGGTCGCTGCCGGCGCCCATGACCAGCGATGGCCATCCTCCTGCTGCTCCTGCTACCGGCCTCTGCTCTGCACGCACGGCCCCTGCGTCCATGGCTTTGCCTCCGTCGAGCTAGCCCCGCCGCCTCCGTTCTACTCCAACCAGATCCAGCTGGCCCTGTCGTGCTCCATCTGGGGACTCGCCGTTCCCCTCGTCCCGTCGCCGGAGTTCACTCCCAAGGCCGCTACAACCTCACCAACGGCCGCGTCCTTGCCTTCCTTTACTACTGTTGTGGGATGCCAGGGCCACCACTACACCTGTACATCGTGCCGTGTTCGTTCGCACGCCAAGACCGGACCCGTCAAGTACAACCACACCATGTTGATATGGGAACCACTACCGTCGACCTTCGAAGAACATGGTTTTGCTGAGTACCCTTTCGTTTTGTCAAGACCATCAAGTCCCTCGACGACAAGTGCACGGTTACGCGAATTGTACCTAGTACCTCTTCGTTTCAACGTGACCGGCAAGTCCGAAGACCCCAAGTACCACGACAACCCCGAAGGGATTCAAATCCGTCAAGTTCCTCTACCGATGACTCGAACGGCTATGACCGAGTACCAATACCGTCGACCCTCGAAAACCCCGTGGACGTCATGTTCCGTGTCGTTGACCCCGAACCTCTATGAAAACGTGTACGACTACTTCCGTGTCCGAAGACCCGTGTACAACTACCGTCGCCGAAGGCCGTCGAGTGAACGTCTACCCACATCGTGTATTTGACCAAGTTCGATGACGACCTCCGAAGAACTCGGATTCACCAAGTTCTATTACAGTCGCCCTCGGAAACCTTGGATTCGTCAAGTACCTCTACGAAAACGAACGTGATCCGCTACTTCCCACGACGACCCCGTGAACAACTACTTCCCCTTCAACACGTGTACCCCTACCGCCGAACTCGATCCATTCCGATAATGCATGCTCCAAAGGTATAACCCTGAGACGACGCCCGTGGATGAATGCTTGCGATGTATGAGTGGGACCATGTGTTGATCCGTGTCTGAGTGTTCGTTGCACGAAGCCCCACTTTTGCCTTGCCACCGTCATGTGGGAACCCGGAATCCGGGAGCACCCCATCTTCTTGCATGACACACTCGCACCCACTTCCTTTTGCACCAGTATCCCCGTGAGCTACCGGATCATCGGAATTTACGTTTCGTCGCCGTGACACCCCTTTCTTTCGACCACGGTGACACAAATGCTTTTAACACGCTCATGTCAACTTTTAATAAAAAATTGCATAAACTTGTTCATGTCATCCGCATCATGATAACAACAATTAAAATGCTTAAATTTTTGTTTGCATTTAAATTTCTAATGCATATGGGGATTTACCGGTTTGTTGTTTTTTATATCCGGCCCCATTTAAATTGCTTAGTTAGATAGTTTCTTTTATGCTTCACCCCACGCCATGCTAACCAACATTTAATATTGTTGGGTTCATAAACAAGAGCGAACTAAATAATTATTGTGGTGTCCGTCAATATGCAACTCGTTGCATATTGAGCTCCACTTAATTTCTAGTTTTGTTTGTGTACTTTGCCATGCCATGCATAATTAAACCGGACATGCATCATACTTGGTTGTGCATCATGCCTTGCTTATGTGATGGTTGTTTACTATGTTGTGTGCTTCTTTCCGGTGTTGCTTCTCCGGGTTGGTTCCGATAATGTCGCGTTTGTGAGGAACCGTTCGTCTACGTCCGTTTGTCTTCTTCATGGACTTGTTCTTCTTCCTTCCGGGATCTCGGGCAAGATGATCATACCCTCGAAATCACTTATATCTTTGCTTGCTAGTTGCTCGCTCTTTTGCTATGCCTATGTTGCGATACCTACCACTTTCTTATCATGCCTCCCATGTTGTTAAACCAAGCCTCTAACCCACCTTATCAGCCCCTCTTATAGCGTTGTTAGTTGCAGGTGAAGATTGGATATCGTTCCTTGTTGGAACTTGTTTATTGTTGGGATATCATAATATCTCTTATTTAATTAATGCATCTATATACTTCGTAAAGGGTGGAAGGCTTGGCCTTATACCTGGTGTTTTGTTCCACTCTTGCCGCCTTAGTTTCCGTCATATCGGTGTTATGTTCCTGGATTTTGCGTTCCTTACACGGTTGGGTTATAATGGGAACCCCTTGACAGTTCGCCTTGAATAAAACTCGTCCAGCAAGGCCCAACCTTGGTTTTACCATTCGCCGCCTAGCCTTTTTTCCCTTGGGTTAGGCCAGCCCAAGGGTCATCTTTATTTTAACCCCCCGGGCCAATGCTTGTCTAAGTGTTGGTCCAAACTAGAGCCCCTTGCAGCGCCACCTCCGGGCAACTCGAGGGCTAGTTTTAGTTGTACGGATTGCTTATCCGGTGTTGCCCTGAGAACGAGATATGTGCAGCTCCTATTGGGATGTCGACGCATCGGGCGGTCTTGGTGGACTTGTTTTACCATTGTCGAGGATGTCTTGTAACCGGGATGCCGAGTCTGATCGGATTGTCTTGGGAGAAGGAATATCCTTCATTGACTGTGAGAGCTTGTGATGGGCTAAGTTGGGACACCCCTGCAGGGTTTTGAACTTTCGAAAGCCGTGCTCGCGGTTATGGGCAGATGGGAATTTGTTAATGTCCAGTTGTAGAAGATTTGAACTTAACTTAATTAAAATGCATCAACCACGTGTGTAACCGTGATGGTCTCTTCTCGGCGGAGTCCGGGAGGTGAACACGGTGTTGGAGTTATGTTTGACGTAGGTTGTTCTAGGATCACTTCTTGATCATAGTTTCTCGACCGTGCTTTGCCTTCTCTTCTCGTTCTCATTTGCGTATGTTAGCCACCATATATGCTAGTCCTTGCTGCAACTCCACCTCATACCTTTACCCTTCCTATAAGCTTAAATAGTCTTGATCGTGAGGCTGTGAGATTGCTGAGTCCCCATGTGAGGGAGTCCTTGGTTCGGGGGTGTCCAGATGGCCGGAGTATACCTTCGGCCGGACTCCTGGACTATGAAGATACAAGATTGAAGACTTCGTCCCGTGTCCGGAAGGGACTTTCCTTGGCGTGGAAGGCATGCTTGGCGATACGGATATGTAGATCTCCTACCATTGTAACCGACTCTGTATAACCCTAGCCCTCTCCGGTGTCTATATAAACCGGAGAGTTTTAGTCCATAGGACGAACAACAATCATACCATAGGCGAGCTTTTAGGGTTTAGCCTCTCTGATCTCGTGGTAGATCTACTCTTGTACTACCCATATCATCAATATTAATCAAGCAGGACGTAGGGTTTTACCTCCATCAAGAGGGCCCGAACCTAGGTAAAACATCGTGTCCCCTACCTCCTGTTACCATCTGACCTAGAAGCACAGTTCGGGACCCCCTACCCGAGATCTGCCGGTTTTGACACTGACATTGGTGCTTTCATTGAGAGTTCCTCCTTGTCGTCACATTTAGGCCCGATGGCTTCTCCGATCATCAACGGCGATGCGATCCAGGGTGAGACTTTTCTCCCCGGACAGATCTTCGTATTCGGTGGCTTTGCACCGCGGAGCCAATTCGCTTGGTCATCTGGAGCAGATCGAAAGCTACGCCCCTGGCCATCAGGTCAGATTTGGAAGTTTGAACTACACGGCCGACATCCGCGGAGACTTGATCTTCGACAGATTTGATCCACAGCCGAGCGCACCGCACTGTCACGATGGGCATGACTTAGCTCTGCCGCCGAACATTGCCCTGGAGGCTGCACCTGTGTCCGCTCCGACCCCTAGCTCGGAGCCGATCACAGCAACCGAGGATGGGTGGTTAGACACCGCCTCGGGGGCTGCAATCTCTACGGCGATCGAGCCAAACACCAGCCGTATTCTGTGCGAAGCCCGTGACTCCAAGGAGCCGGACTCCTCTCCAGACTTCGAGCCCTCTGCGCCCCGACCGATCGAACCCGATTGGGCGCCGATCATGGAGTTCACCGCCACGAACATCTTTCAGCACTCGCCCTTCGGTGATATTCTGAATTCACTAAAGTCTCTCTCTTTGTCAGGAGAGCCCTGGCCGGACTATGGTCAGCAATTGGGATGCGGATGATGAAGAAATTCAAAGCCCACCCACCACCCACTTCATAGCCACTGTCGATGATTTAACCGACATGCTCGACTTCGACTCCAAAGACATCGACGGTATGGACGCCGATGCAGTAGACGATCAAGAACCAATGCCTATAGGGCACTGGAAAGCCACCTTGTCGTATGATATATACATGGTGGACACCCCAAAAGAAGGCAATGGCGATGGAACAGCGGAGGATGACCCCTCCAAGAAGCAGCCTAAGCGCCAGCGTCAGCGGCGCCGTTCTAAATCCCGCCAAAACAAAAACGGTGATTCCGGCACGGGGGATAATAACACCCCGGACAGTGCCGAAGACAACCACCTCCAGCAAGATTCAGCACAGGAGGATAGAGAAGCCAGCCCTCATGAGAGAGCGGCAGACAGAGAGGTCGAGGACGATAATTATATGCCTCCCTCCGAAGACGAGGCAAGCCTCGACGACGATGAATTTGTCGTGCCGGAGGATCCCGTCGAACAAGAGTGTTTCAAACGCAGGCTTATGGCCATGGCGAGCAGCCTCAAGAAAAAACAGCAACAGCTTAGAGCTGATCAATATTTGCTAGCCGACAAATGGACTGAAGTCCTTGCGGCCGAAGAGTATGAACTCGAACGCCCCTCCAAGTGGTACCCAATGCGCAGGTTGCTACCCCAATTATAGAAGGAAGCACTTAAACCTACATCACCAACGCATGACGCGGCCAACCGGCCACCCCGTGGCCGCGACAGAGAGGCCTCTCGGCCCTCCACTCAAGCCGCACCCTGGCGCCGCTCAAAAACCACCAAGGCATGGGAAAATGCGCCAGACCTGCGAGATGTATTGGAGTACAAGGAAAGGCAAACAAGATCGATCTACGGATCACATGGGCGCCCCACGGCACGAGACGACACTCATCACGCCGGATACAGTAAATCCGGCCGGGCCGAACACAGTAGACAAAGCTCGTTTGAGCTGCCTCGTGATGTAGCCCAATACAGAGGCACCGCACACCCACTATGCTTCACAGATGAAGTAATGGATCATCAAATCCCCGAGGGTTTCAAACCCGTAAACATCAAATCATAGGATGGCACAACAGATCCTGTGGTATGGATCGAGGACTATCTCCTTCATATCCACATGCCCTGCGGTGATGACCTACACACCATCAAATACCTCCCACTCAAGCTTAAAGGACCAGCCCGGCATTGGCTTAACAGCTTGCCAGCAGAATCAATTGGTTGTTGGGAGGACCTGGAAGCCGCATTCCTTGACAATTTCCAGGGCACTTACGTGCGACCACCAGACGCCGATGACCTAAGCCACATAATCCAGCAGCCAGAGGAATCGGCTAGACAATTCTGGACACGGTTCCTAGCCAAGAAAAATCAAATCGTTGACTGTCCGGACGCAGAGGCCCTACCAGCCTTCAAGCATAACATCCGCGACGAGTGGCTTGCACGGCACCTAGGACAGGAAAAGCCGAAATCTATGGCAGCCCTCATGACACTTATGACCTGCTTTTGCGCGGCAGAAGACAGCTGGCTAGCTCGCAGCAATAACATGACCAAGAGCCCTGGTAATTCAGATACCAAGGACAGCAGTGGCAGGTCGCGTCGCAACAAGCAAAAGCACCGCATTAACGGCGACAATGCTGAGGATACGACAGTTAATGCTGGATTCAGAGGCTCTAAACCCGGTCAGCGGAAAAAGCCATTCAAAAGAAATACTTCGGGCCCATCCAGTTTGGACCGAATACTCGACCGCTCATGCCAGATACATGGCACCCCTGAAAAACCAGCCAATCACACCAACAGGGATTGTTGGGTGTTCAAGAAGGCAGGCAAGTTAAATGCCGAAAGCAGAGACAAGGGGCTGCATAGCGATGACGAGGAGGAGCCCTGGCCGCCGAACAACAGTGGACAGAAAGGTTTTCCCCCACAAGTGCGGACGGTGGACATGATATACGCAACCCATGTCCCCAAGAGGGAGCGGAAGCGTGCGCTAAGGGACGTATACGCGATGGAGCCAATCGCCCCAAAGTTCAACCCATGGTCTTCCTGCCCGATCACTTTTGATTGAAGGGACCACCCCACTAGCATCCGTCATGGAGGATTTGCCACATTGGTTCTAGACCCAATTATTGACGGATTTCACCTCACTAGAGTCCTTATGGACGGCGGCAGCAGCCTGAACCTTCTTTATCAGGATACAGTGCGGAAAATGGGCATCGATCCCTCGAGGATTAAACCCACCAGAACGACCTTTAAAGGCGTCATACCAGGTGTAGAAGCCAACTGTACAGGCTCAGTTACACTTGAAGTGGTCCTCGGATCTCCGGATAATTTCTAAAGCGAGGAGTTAATCTTCGACATAGTCCCATTCCGCAGTGGCTATCACGCACTGCTCGGGCGAACCGCATTTGCCAAATTCAATGCGGTGCCGCACTACGCATACCTCAAGCTCAAGATGGCAGGGCCTCGAGGAGTCATCACGGTCAATGGAAACACCGAACGCTCTCTCCGAACGGAGGAGCATATGGCGGCTATCGCAGCGGAAGTACAAAGCAGCCTCTCAAGGCAATTCTCCATTCCGGCCATTAAACGTTCGGACATCGTCAAGCGCGCCCGGAGTAACCTACAACAAGACCGCCTGGCACGTTCCGAGCAAGCGTAGCAATGCGGCCCCAACCCCAGCCCTCGCGAACTTGCGGAACCATTGTTGCATGTACATAACTATGCTCTAGAAATACCATGGGCACAGGGGGAGGGGCACCATCACGGCACGCCCGAAACACGGCTTAAACCGCACTAGGGGCTGCCGATTTCTTAATTTTCTCTTATTTTCAGGACTCCATTCTTCGGAGGGCTTGTCCGGCAGCACAATTGCCGCACAAACGATACAACCAGGGAAGCAGAAAGCTACGCCGCACTACGGAACTCTAAGGTGGTCTCTATAACGAGCAGTATACCTGTTTTGCATAACATTCCGCAGCTCGCCCCTGAAAAGGACATATTTGATAGTCCCATCTTTTTCTTATCGCACTATTTGTATCGTTCTGCTTTGATCGCAGCTTTTTTAAATAAACAATGCATAGCTTCCGTCTATTATTTCATTACCTCTTTTTTACGAATATATGTTCATTAATGACATGTTGCACCCGTACACTTTGGTACGGCCAATACGCCAGGTGCTTAAGTACCCCACAACATCGTGTGAGAAGTCCGAACACTTTCACAAGTGCGGCACCCCGAACTTATAGCATTATATGCATCGGCTCCGAGTCATGTCTTGGGTCAATAGTTGGGTTTGCCCGGCTCTTATGTTTTGGTACCTTACGTTCCGTTATATCGGCTAAGGTAGCACTAGGAGAACTACTGTGATTGTGCCCCAATTGAGCTGGGCTAAGCACCTCAGTAGAGAAAGCTAAAACTGACCGTCATGATGAGGCGAGAGCTGGTCGCTGTTCGAGAGGTTTTCGAGTCCCTAAAGACTTATGCCGCTTAGAGCGAGGAGTTGGCTTTGTCCGGCCAAGGCATGGATAGCGCCCCGAACTCGGTCTTCCAAACACTAGGGGCTTTGCCGAAATTTAAAATTATAGAATTCTATGGCTAAGTGAGAGTGTTCAAGCATTATAGTCCGATTGCCTTGTTCGTTGTGTTGAGCGCCTCCCTCGAAGGACCCAAGAATGGGAAAAAGAGCGCTCATGTTTATCCCGAACACCCCAGCACTCGTGCCATGGGGGCAGAAGCCGACGACTCGCCATCTCTCAAATTTGATAAACGGCCGCACAGAAGGTAATATTTTAAATTCAAAAAGCATTGCTTAGCGCACATGAACAAGTTTTCAGCGCACAGGACAAAACGAGCGAGTTCACTGAATAATTACATTCATGGAACATTCATCCGCCACAAAGCGGGCACCCTTCAGAACGCCCTAATAATACATCTCGGGCTTGCGATGCTCCTTGCCCGGCGGTGGCCTGTCCTTCACAAGATTCTCAACATCCAGCTTGCCCCTGTGCACCTTCGCACGGGCAAGCGCCCTACGGGCACCCTCGATGCATACGGAGTGCTTGATGACTTCGAGCCTTGGATAGGCCTCCACCAGCTGCCTCACCAGCCTGAAGTAGCTCCGAGGCATGGCCTCTCCAGGCCACAGCCGGACTATGAGGCCCTTCATGGCCTGTTCGGCCACCTTATGGAGCTCGACCAGCTGTTTCAGCTGGTCGCTTAAGGGCACCGGGTGTTCGGCCTCAGCATACTGAGACCAGAACACCTTCTCCATCGAGCTTCCCTCCTCGGCTCGGTAGAATGCGGCGGCATCCAACACGCTACGGGGCAAGTCTGCGAATGCTCCTGTAGAGCTCCGGATTTGGGTAAGTGACAAGTAATTCACTTTTACCTGCTTGCTTTGCATAAAGAATGCCTTACCCGCCGCTATCTTTTTTATAGCCTCAACCTCCTGGAGGGCCTTCTAGGCTTCGGCCTTGGCAGACTTGGCATCTTCAATGGCCGCCGCGAGCTCAGACTCTAGCGTCTTCGAGTCAAGCTCCAAACTCTCATGTTTTTTCATGAGAGCCTGGAGCTCTTGCCGCACCTCGCCAACCTGCATCTCATGCTTCTCCCGCTCGGTGCGCTCTGTGGCCGCCCTCTTTTCGGCCTCGGACAGCGCTTGCTTAAGGGTCGCCACCTCAGTTGTGGCCCCTACGATAGCAGCGTTAATCCTGTAACTTTTTGCAATTGCACCTTTCACATATTTCAATAAGGTATTCCTTACCATCCTTCTCCTCGAGATGCTGCTTGGCTAGGCCGAGCTGTTGCTCGGACCGCTCGAGGTTCTGCTTCAGCGTATCCACCTCCGCAGTCAGTGCGGCGGAGGCCAGCAGCGAAGCCTGCATACGCATATTGACTTGATCATGTTAGACTCCTGCGAATGTTATTAGATCCTCTATTTGTCTTTTCTTTCCGAACGCCGAACCGAGCATCAGGGGCTACTATCTATGTGGTAATATTTTTTACATATTCTTTACTTACCTAAAAGCCTGTTAGAAGGCTGGCATAGGCTTCAATCAGTCCGCTCTTGGCGGACTGAACCTTCTGGATCACCGCACTCATAATAGTGCGGTGCTCCTCGTCGATGGAGGCGCCATTAAGTGTCTTCAGCAAACTGTCCAGTGCCTCCGGTTGGACGGAGGTCACCGGCTCGGTAGGCTTTCTCCTCTTGGAAGGAGGCTGCCTACCGGAGTCCGGAACCGTTGAAGGTTCCGATGTGGTGTCCAGCTCAAGGCCGGACTTGGAGCCCTTGGGGGTTCTATCCCCTTTACGCCTGGAGTCCGGGAGGATGCCTTGCGGCGCCTCCAGGACCACCTCCTCCTGGCTTGGAACCTGTTCGGACGCCACCTCGGCGCCGTCCGTAGGGTGGGGGGAGGAAGCCGTCGGAAGCAAATTCACATTCGACGAATCCAGGGAGCCGCTCGACGACTCGTCGAGCCCGGCCTTGGGCGGACTGCACAATCATGTTCGACGTAAGGAAAAACTGTGCAATGGGGGAATACTATGAATCACTCTGGTATCCGAATACTTACGATCTCGCCAGGGGCTTGGCCCTGTGCGGCCACTCCTCTTCGCCGTCGTCGGCGTTGGTGGAGTAGTCCGGAGGAGGGGTCTTCCCCCTCTCGGACCCTTCGGCCTCCCCAGTTGGGGCGGCCTTCCTTTTCTTCCCTCCCCCCGCTGGAGGGGGAGAGGTCTCTTCTTCCTCCTCCTCGTCTTCATGGGAGGAGTGCGCCTTGGAGTCGTCGGATGATGAATCCGCACTTCCGGGCGCCGGGCACTCTTTTGAGTCCCCATGGCCTTCTTCTTGGCCTTCTTCTCCGGCACCACGTAGGGTGCTGGAACCAGCAGCTTCGCCAACCGAGCGTCCGCTGGGCCTTCGGGCAAAGGAGCCGGACAGTTGATCTGTCCGGACGTCTCCTGCCAATCCTGTCAAAGGTAAGGGAGCTTAGATCCCGCATGGAGTCAAAATATGAAAAACTAATACCCTGTAAAAGGTAAAAGCAGCTTATCGCACGAGCGTGATGCCGCGTGCTGAATCCGCGATCCTCGGTAGCGGATGCGGGGGCCTCGGTGCCCTTGAAAAGCACCTTCCAGGCATCTTTGTATGTCGTGTCGAAGAGCCTGCTCAGAGTTCGGTGCCGCGCCAGGTCGAACTCCCACAGGTTGAAAGACCGTTGTTGACACGGGAGGATTCGGCGGATGAGCATAACCTGGACTACGTTGACAAGTTTGAGCTTCCTGTCCACCAGGGTTTGGACGCATGTTCGGAGTCCGGTCAGCTCTCCTTTTTTACCCCACGACCGGCCCGTCTCTTTCCAGGAGATGAGCCGCGTAGGGGGTCCAGATCGGAACTCGGGGGTTGCGACCCATTCAGGGTCACGCGGCTCGGTGATGTAAAACCACCCCGATTGCCACCCCTTTAGGGACTCCACGATGGAGCCCTCGAACCATAGGACGTTGGGCATCTTGCCCACCATGGCGCCTCCGCACTCCGCTTGGGTGCCGCGCACCACCTTTGGCTTGATATTGAAAGTCTTGAGCCATAGGCCGAAATGGGGGCAGATGCAGAAGAAAGCCTCGCACACGACAATAAACGCCGAGATGTTGAGGACAAAGTTCGGGGCCAGATCGTGGAAATCCAGGCCATAGTAGAACTTGAGCCCCCGGACAAATGGGTGGAGAGGGAAGCCCAGTCCGCGGAGGAAATGGGGGAGGAACACCACCCTCTCATGGGGCCTAGGGGTGGGGGTGAGCTGCCCCTCTTCGGGAAGCCGGTGCGCAATGTCGTTAGACAAGTATCCGGCCTTCCTCATACTTTTGATATGTCCCTCCATGATGGAGTAGACCATCCACTTGCCTCCCGCTCCGGACATGGCTGGAGAAGGTTGAGGTGGGGTGTGCGGACTTGGGCGCTGGAGCTCGAGTGCGCGGAAATGGACAGGCAAAGGAGGAAGAAGGTGTGGATGAAAAGGTGGATCCTTATCCCCTTATATGGGCGGACGCGACTATGCGCCCCCACCAGCCTGGTAAAACTCGCTTATCTCCCAAGCGCCATAGTCAATGGCGCGGTTGAGTTACCCACACCCGTATTGATGAGAATCCCGAAATAAGGGGACACGATCTCTGCTTTAACAAGACGTGCCAAGGAAACCGCCTCGCTAAACGCGCTAAGGTAGGACAGTAAAACTATTCGAATAAAGACTTGGCCGTGGTGTGATGTCACGCTACGGAATACGTCAGCAGATTAGATTTGTGTAAATATTATTCTCTCGATGGCAATATGTGGAAACTTATTTTGCAGAGCCGGATACTACCTTTGTGTTCAAAATCTTCTATGAAATACCTGGAGGAGGAACCCGCCTTGCAATGCCGAAGACAATCTGCGCGCCAGACTCATCGTCATTGAAGCCTGGTTCAGGGGCTACTGAGGGAGTCCTGGGTTAGGGGGTGTCCGGATGGCCGGACTATACCTTCGGCCGGACTCCTGGACTATGAAGATACAAGATTGAAGACTTCGCCCCGTGTCCGGAAGGGACTTTCCTTGGCGTGGAAGGCAAGCTTGGTGATACGGATATGTAGATCTCCTACCATTGTAACCGACTCTGTGTAACCCTAGCCCTCTCCGGTGTCTATATAAACCGGAGAGTTTTAGTCCATAGGACGAACAACAATCATACCATAGGCTAGCTTTTAGGGTTTAGCCTCTCTGATCTCGTGGTAGATCTACTCTTGTACTACCCATATCATCAATATTAATCAAGCAGGACGTAGGGTTTTACCTCCATCAAGAGGGCCCGAACCTGGGTAAAACATCGTGTCCCCTGCCTCCTATTACCATCCGACCTAGACGCACAGTTCGGGACACCTACCCGAGATCCGCCGGTTTTGACACCGACACCGTGACTCACAGGTACTTCCAAAACCAGTTTGCAGGTGCCGATGATATCATGCAGGTGACGCAACCGAGCTCTAGGAGGAGCTCGATGTAGATCTTGTCCATTGTGTTGTTTCGTTTAAGTCAATCAGTAGTGGAGCCCAGTTGGGACGATCGGGGATCTGTGTAGCATTTGGGGTAGTCTTCTTTTATTTTGGTTCCGTAGCCGGACCTTGTGTGTATCTGGTTGATGTAATGCTTTATTCATGTATTTGTGTGAAGTGGCGATTGTAAGCCAACTATGTATCTCTTTCCCTTATGTATTACATGGGTGTGTGAAGATTACCTCACTTGCCACATTGCTTTCAATGCGGTTATGCCTCTAAGTCGTGCTTCGACACGTGGGAGATATAGCTGCTGCTTAATATGGGTGGCCATATTGTTCGCCTCCCATTCCCCTCCCTCCCGCAGACCTCCACCAACGCCATGTCGCAGAAGTAACATCTGCCACTAGTCTTCAAGGTTGGTGAACTCAACTCCAAGCCGGAGGAGACAAAAAATAAGGAGGAACGGGGCATCATGGACATGGCCCAGAACGAGCTGGCCACCACGGTTGCTGCCCCCGCCCCCATCCCAGCTCCCATCCCCGCGCCCGCGCCAACGACCATCCCCGTAGCATTGACGGGCTGGTCACCGAGCACTATTGCAGAGCTGTAAGCTGCGGGCATCAGCGAGGTCTCCACGGATCCGCGCGTGCTGTGTACATGCCAGCGCCTGTGCCCATGCCCGTGCGCGCCCCTCCACCCATCGCGGAGCCGGTCCCCGTGCGCGCCCCTCCACCCACCGTGGCGCCAGTCCCCGTGCGTTTGGCTGCACCCTCCGTGCCCGTGCCCGTACGCGCGCCCCCTCAACGGCATGGGACACTGCCCTTGACCGCTACCTCTTAGCGCCGCCAGCTGCCATCCTCCCGTGCCCCGCCCATCGATCGCGCGATGACGTGATGTTTGATTTACAAGTGAAGAACATTATGTGTTGCATTGAGGACTTCAACAACGGCGTCCCGGAGGACGACAATGACAATGACGGCACGGCACACCGCCTCCGCCGCCGCCAGAAATAGTTTTTTTCTTGGGTTTAATACTGTATCTCGATCATATGAATATAAATTCGAAGTATGACTGAATGAAAGATATGGTTTGAGTGAACTTGCGTTTTTCTCTCTTAATGTATAGACTTATCAAACAATTTTCTTTTGAAAAAAATGTCAATGGTTTTTAAATATAAAACACTCATAGCAAACGTTTTAGTTAGAACACCCGTATGCAAACTGATAGCTTCCGCAGGAAGCCAAGGGAAAATGTACCGAGAAGGATTTGTGCAGCACTTGATCGCAAACGTTTTAGATAGAACACCCGTATGCAAAGTGAGAGCAGGATTTGTGCATCTCTTCAAAGCAAACGGTTCTTTTGGATGACCTATGTGCAACCACTTACAGAAAATTTGGGTATGTTGCCATTTGTCAAACTGGAAGGATTGACATTTGTTGATCTAGTAACATTGCCATTTGTCAAGCTTGTAACACTACGATTTGTCAAAATATGAAGCTAAAAATCACTAGCAGTATCTAATTTTTGCAACTAAAATTCAGTAATTAAGCATAGATTTCATTCATAGATTAAGTAGTCCTTCTTAATTTATGTAGATAGTTCAACTCAACAGCTGAACCGAGCAAACTTTTCCCCAATTGTTGCCAACCACGTACTGAAATAGCTAGTTCAACTATATATACTAGCTAATTTTAAGTACGTTGTACAGTTCGACCACATCCATAGCCAGATGAACTGAACAAAATAGCCCCTAAATACTAGTACTAGTACCACGGAGGGGCTTTGTACTACTTTCGGCTGCCTCTCCTCTGCCGAGCACGCTCAGTAAGAGTCAGAGGAGGAGGAGCCTACTGATGAGCTGGACAACTGCAATACGATGCCTGCCGCTGCTGCAGTTTCAGCGACGCTCACCTCGAAGATCCTCTGCGGCTCCAAACGACTCCTCTTGATGCAGTGGTTCTCGTAGATCTCCTGATTCCTTGCCTTTGAGGCGCCGTGTGCCGTGGCCATGGCGGCGGTAAGGCTCTTTGCGTCCTCGACAAGGCGCTCCTCCTCCTTCCACAGGAACTCGGTGTAGCGCGCAAGGTCGCTGACGCATGTGCGGGCATCCACCTCCGCCTCCCGCCTTCGGGCAGCATGGCGGAGCGGGTGATGACCCCGGCGGTCGATGGTGGGCTGGCGGCCACGGCAGCCAACAATGGGGTGGCGGCCATGATCACCACCTCCTGCCTTTGGGCCGCGGTGGCGGAGCGGGTGATGGCAACAGTGGCCGGCAGTGGGGTGGCGGCCACGACGACCCCCTCCCGCCTTCGGGCCGCGGTGGCGAAGCGGGCGATGGCCCTGGCTTTCGACGGTGGTGTGGCGGCAACGGTGGCCGGCAACAGCTGCCGACGGGTAGCGGTGGCGGAGCATGTGGTTGGTGTTCCGCGCACACCCAACAGGGACGCCACGTGCACTACACTATGCCAGGGACTGCGTCGCCGCCGCGGTGTAGCCTACCAAGTGGAGCTGACCTCTGATGATTGCGGAGTGGCTGAGCGACGATGACGGAACGGTGCCATTGGCGATTGTGGGAGAAGGAGACGAGATAAGCTATAGGGAGGGAGGGGAAAATGCGACGCAGGGCTCGCCAGCCGTGAGGATTTATATAGCAGGCCGGTAAGCATTGGGATTTTGGGGGATTTCACCGAGTCGGGTGGGAAGTTTGCATGGGAACCCACGAGGTTGCGCGGGAACAGGCTCACCGACGATTCATTGGCGCCACCGTTTGGCCAAAAGAATGCCCCTGCGCGCTGTGCAAGCTTGCGTTGTAAGCCGTCTGTGGCAGCGGGGTGACAAGACGTGCGAGAGGAGGAGAAAAGGCCACGTACACATACGGTTAATACTAAAGAAATTGTTTGCGGTTTAATTACCTAATATACCCCTATCCTGGTTTATAAGTACAACTTAACTAATAAAATATGAATGCACGTCGCCAAAGATTATATAGTTGGATTAATATTTGAACATAGTTTACAATTATATAATTTTTATAGCATGCATTAACATTTTATTGGTTAAATTTAAGGGCAAAGTATGGCACTGAATATAAAGGGGACTATAGACCAAGACAGTGGTAGTAGCACATGGTCGCTCTCTACACATCGACGCAACTGTCGGCCAACTTGTAGGCGACCATTTCCTGCGTGTTCACGGCTCTATGCATGTGATTACTTGCGGTTGAGGTGGCCGCGCCGTGCTCTACTCGCGTCCCGCCGCGCGCACTCTGCTCTCACATCCCTCCGGGTGGTCTACCCACGTCCCTCCACGTGCACTGCCAGTGTTTGGGGCCGGCGCACGATCACACATGTTTCGGTGCATGCGGTTGTGTCGGGCGGCGCAACGATGCAGTTACCCGCTGCAAAAACTTCGATACGGACACGTCGAGAATCCAGGCCGCCCGGCCCCCTTTTATTCATGTGGCAATTTTCCTTCATCTCTCGTGTCACACGACACAATAAGCACACCCATGAGGACACATACAGAGAGGACGTACATCGGTTCCAATGGCGCTCCCCGTGGCTCCAATGGCGCTACAAGCGGCCGCCGGTGACATCAACGAGCAATTCACCACGCAACATGTCGTGGACACCCATGTCGTGTACACGAACGATCCGGTCTCGATGGAGAGCTCCATCCAAACTATGGAGCAGTTCCTTTCCGAGGACAAGTACCAAGTGGTCGGCTTCGACCTCGAGTACACCATGGGTCGTGTCGGGCATGATCAAAAGGTTGTCATCGCCCAGTTATGCGTGCAACATGACGTCCTCGTCTACCACTACCACCTAGCCGCAAGGCCTTGCGAGCGTTTCTCCAGGTTTATCAACAGCTTCGAATACAGTTTCTCTACGGTGGACACCACCAACGACCTAAAAAAGCTCAAGGTTTCGGGCTTGACATGCCCGAATCTTGTCAACATCCAGCACCACTACAAGGTTTGCGAGCGCGACAACAACAAACTTAACTCCCTGGTTGACCTCGCCTCAGCCATCATGGACATCTACTACGCGAAGATGACCGAAGAGAGAAAGAAGGACAAGAACGCCTATCACACTGTTTGATGAGAACATCAATACCATTGTTACACCCATAGCCCCTGCTCTTGTACATACTGGACCAATTACTAGAGCTCGCGCACGCCAATTAAATTACCAGGTACTTTCGTTTCTTGGTAACGGTGCTAATGTTCATGATAATATGATGCTGCCTAAATTGGATACATTTGTTTTGCTTACAAATGAAGAGCCTAGCTTAGACAAGAAAGATGAACCTTGGAGCACGTTCAAGCATGGAGATGATGGCGTGCGCAAGGGGAACAAGAACCGAGTTACAAGTGATGATTCCAGGACTTTGAAGCCACCATAATGAGTGCATGAAGCCTTGCATGAAATATACAAGATGCCACTTCATAAATTTTGTTCAGAGGCTATTCTAGGTGCTGCATCACCTTATTTTTGGGCCAGGCCCATGTAATTTCTAAATACTTGATTATAGGCTGTTTTTAGAGTCCGTATGTGTGGGGAAACAAGACTTAGGGTTGGCTTCGGATCCCTCCTACAAGGGCCACGAAATACCCCCCTCTCTCCTCCATATATACAGCCCTTAGGGCATCGTTTAGACTTTGGGTTTTGTTTAGATTAAAGTTCGCCATAGCTGCAACTTCGCGTACTTCGTTTGTGTTCAACGACCAGACAAAGGCGTCACAGAACCCCACCTTTGATCAATAAAGCTTTCCTCTTATATTCGCAATATCTAGATTGCAATCTTATTTTCTTGCTTGTTCTTCATTTGCCTACAGGAAATAGACCTTCATGGTCTGGTTGATCGTGCTCCAGCATGGTCAATAACCTCTCGGAGTTGGTTTAGCGATTGCTAAGGCGCGACATCCACACACGCTCGTAGTCAGATCGTCAAAGTCTACTTCCTCCAAAACGATAGCCACCATCTCATCGAAAGACGGGACACCTTTGCCTTTATCACGTGGTATTAGATTTTCAGGTTGCTCGGTGAGATTTTACAGTTTTTCGTAGTTTCGATCGAGTCTGTTCTTCATACCTATAGTCCACGAAAAAGCCAAAAAAATTAGGGTTAGTTCATCCTATACGAACCAATCTGAGCCTTTGCATAATCTTTTTTGTATTTGCTTTGTTGAATTTGCGGTTGCATCGTCCTGTCAAGTTGTTGGTCTTAGCGTCTAGTCCTTTAGAGTTTCGAGTTTTGTTCACAGGTTTTCATGTCGTCACTTCCATATATATCACCACCGCATCATCATCATCGCTGCTGCCGTATACCACCAACGCACCTACTTCATCGCCGCTGCCATATACCCCCACCACATATTCACCGCTAATCCGAGTCCATATCCGCCACCACCTATCCGCCGCCATCACGCCAATCCGAGTTCCACCAAATTCATCGCCGCCACCAGTCCAAGTTCCCCCAGATTCATCTCCGCCACTAGTCCTAGTCCGAGTCCAGTATTTTGTTACTTTGTTTTGGATTTCCAGATCACGCCATACTCCGTGTCTTGACAAAGTAGGACTACCGAACTGTCATGCTACCCACAATAGAAAAATAGTTCCAGTTTCTACCCACAGTAGAAAATTTTGGCTAGGCAGTTTTTAGACCATCTGTAGACTTTTTCGAAAAAAATTGTTGCGGAGCAAAAAAAGAGAGGAAAAAAGTGAAAAAAAGAAAAAAAAATTCATAGCATGCTCCTCCCTTGTTTACGTGCAGCGTCGTGATTTTGTTAGTGTTCTAGGATCGCGTCTCTAGCACGGTCTAGCCTAGGACCAGCACAGTACCATCATTGAGCGTTTATTCAACTTTGCATCTCTGAATTGATTATTTTTGACCCTTTTTGCTACAATATTATAAGCCTTCCCAGCTCCACATACATCTACGTCGTGCGTTTGACTCTCCCTGGTAATCTCTCTATCCCAGCTTTGAGAGTTTTGACTATGATGGTTGCCGATCACCACCTGCTGATGGGTAAGAACTGGTAAGAATTTGAGATTTGCTTGACGGATTTGTGACACCTACCACCACCTCTTGTTAGTAGTCTGTAGGATCATATTCTTTTCTATTCCTATTGCTGCTAACCATGGCAGGATCACAAGCTGATGAGACTGACTGGGAGAACATGACAAATAAGGAGTTGCATGATAAATTCAGCAAATTATGAGTGGACAGGTGCAAGATGTGCTAAACAGATTTGAAGAGGCCATGGAGAAGATAGATGGCATGGAGAAGATGTTCAAAACAAAGCTCGATAACAATTTTAATGAATTGCTCACGAGTCTTCCACCACCACCACCGACTGCACCAAACGCACCTCTACAACAACAACAACAACAATGACTACCTCCACGTCGTGAAACAGCCCTCCGCCGAGCGAGCCGTGTCCTTCTTGCGCCTGGCCAAACTGTTGGTGCTGCTGTTCATACTTGTGCGGCTGCTATTGCTGATGCGAAGGAGGATGATTATGCGGGAGATTATGAGGATGAGGTTGATCAAAATCAGAACTACGTGCAACCACCAGGTCGTCCACATGCAAATAATGGCAATGGTAGGGATCCCCCTCAGGTACGAGATCTTGACCATCTCCCTAAACTGAAATTGAATATTCCACCATTTGAGGGTAGATATGTTCCGGATATATATCTTACTTGGGAGTTAGAAACTGAACAACGATTTACATGTTTACAATATCCTGAGGAGAGACGTGTTCCTGCCGCTGTTTGTGCTTTCACTAGCTTTGCATGTGTTTAGTGGTCTGAACATTGTAGATTATATCCTATTCCAGCTACTTGGACTACTTTGAAAACTGCTATGCATACTCGTTGGGTTCCACCATATTATCAACGTGAATTAATTCAAAAATTGCAGCATTTAAGACAAGGAAAAAATTCTTTAGAAGAATATTATCAGTAATTACAAACTGGCATGATTAGATGTGGTATTGTTAAGGAGAATGAAGCTATGCTTGCACGTTTTATGGGTGGATTAAATAGAGAGATTCAGACCATTCTAGAGTATAAGGAGTATAATAATATCACTCATTTATTCCATCTTGCTTGTAAAGCGGAACATGAAGTGCATGATCGATAGGCATTGGCGCGAACTAACTTTTCTGCAGGTCGATCTTCACTATGGACCCCACATGCATCCTCTACTTCCACTACACCAGCACCTCCATCAGGTGCCACCCCCAGTCGTGATATAAGAAAGCAGGCACAACCACCACTATTTGCCAAGAGCACACCTGCCGGGCCTACGCATATCTCTTCTTCTTCCATGGCATCAACAAGGCACACAAGTGATATTATTTTTCATCATGGTAAGGGAAGAGGACATTTTTCGAGAGAATCCAAATCTCAGCGTGGGATGATTGCTACTGAGGATGGTGGGTATGAGTCCGCTAGTGAGTATGACGAGGAGACTTTGGCTCTTATTACACATGAAGAACACGGTGGAGATGATTCTGATCATGAGACGCAATACATGGCTACTGAAGATGCTGACAGGTATGAATTTTTAGTTTCTCAACGTGTTTTGAGTGTGCAGGTTACACAAGCTGAGCAAAATCAGAGGCAGTTGTGAAGGAACGTTCTATTCGCGTCATCATAGATGGAGGGAGCTGCAACAACTTGGCTAGCATGGATATGGTGGAGAAGCTCTCTCTCACCACAGGACCGCATCCACATCCTTACTACATCCAATGGTTCAACAACAGCGACAAGGTTAAGGTAACACGTACCGTTCGTGTCCATTTTAGTATCTCTACATATGCTGATTATGTTGATTGTGATGTGGTACCTATGGAAGCATGTTCCTTATTACTTGATAGAACAAGGCAATTTGATAAAAAATATGTACACCATGGTCGAAACAATCAGTATACTCTTGTTCATAAGGACAAAAATATTACTTTGCTTCCTATAACTCCTGATTCCATTTTGAAAGATGATATTAATAGAGCTAATAAAGCAAAATAGAAGCAAAATAAGAGTGAAAATCAGATTGTGGAAAAAGAATTTAAGCAACTAATGAAGCCTAATAATAAACCATCTAGTGTTGCTTCTGAAATTAAATTGAAAAGTTCAGGTTTACTTGCCACCAAATCTGATATTGATGATCTAGATTTTAGCAAATCTGTTTGCTATGCTTTTGTGTACAAAGAGGCATTATTTTCATTCGAGGACATGCCTTCCCCTTTGCCTCCTATTATCACTAACATTTTGCAGGAGTTCGCTGACGTCTTTCCACAAGACGTGCCATCAGGATTACCACCTATTCGAGGGATTGAGCACCAAATTGACTTAACTCCCAGTGCATCGCTACCCAACCGTGCACCATGTCATACCAATCCAGAGGAGACGAAGGAGATTATGCATCAAGTACAGGAGCTACTCGACAAAGGTTATATATGCGGATCCCTTAGCCCTTGTGTTATTCCTATCATTTTAGTGCCAAAAAAGGATGGCACGTCGTGTATGTGTGTTGATTGTAGAGGCATTAATAATAATACTATTCGTTATCGTCATCCTATTCCTAGGCTAGACGACATGCTTGATGAATTGAGTGGCTCTACAATATTCTCCAAAGTTGATTTGTGTAGTGGATACCATCAAATTCGTATGAAATTGGGAGATGAATGGAAAACGGAATTTAAAAATAAGTTTGGATTATATGAGTGGTTAGTCATGCCTTTTGGGTTAACTAATGCACCTAGTACTTTCATGAGATTAATGAATGAAGTTTTACGTGCTTTCATTGGACGATTTGTAGTAGTCTATTTTGATGATATACAAATTTATAGCAGATCTTTGGAGGAACATTTGGAACATTTACATGATGTTTTTATTGCTCTACGTGATGCACATTTGTTTGGTAACCTTGGGAAGTGCACCTTCTGCACCGTCCGAGTATATTTTCTTGGCTATGTTGTTACTCCACAGGGAATTGAAGTTGATAAAGCCAAGACTGAAGCTATTGAGAGTTGGCCGCAGCCCAAAACGGTCACACAAGGGAGGAATTTTCTTGGCCTCACTGGATTCTATAGGCGTTTTGTGAGAGATTTCAGCATCATTGCTGCACCTCTCAATGACCTTACAAAGAAGGATGTACCTTTTGTTTGGGGTACCGCATAGGAAGAAGCCTTCACGGTATTGAAAGATAAGTTGACACATGCTCCTTTACTCCAACTTCCTGATTTTAATAAGACTTTTGAGATTGAATGTGATGCTAGTGGAATAGGATTAGGAGGTGTGTTATTACAAGATGGCAAACCTGTTGCATACTTTTCTGAAAAATTGAGTGGGCCTAGTCTGAACTATTCTACTTATGATAAAGAATTATATGCTCTTGTTCGGACTTTAGAAACATGGCAACATTATTTATGGCCCAAAGAATTTGTTATACATTCTGATCATTAATCATTGAAACATATTAAAAGTCAAGCTAAACTAAATCGTAGACATGCTAAATGGGTTGAATTCATTGAGACTTTCTCTTATGTCATTAAACACAAGAAGGGTAAAGAAAATGTTATTGCTGATGCATTGTCTCGTCGCTATACTATGCTTTCACAACTTGACTTCAAAATATTTGGTTTGGAGACCATCAAAGTTCAGTATGTGCATGATGCTGATTTTAAAGATGTAATGCAGAATTGTAAAGATGGAAGAACCTGGAACAAGTTTGTCGTTAATGATGGATTTGTGTTCCGTGCTAACAAGCTATGCATTCCAGCTAGCTCCGTTCGTCTTTTGTTGTTGCAGGAGGCACATGGAGGAGGATTAATGGGACACTTTGGCATGAAGAAGACGGAGGACATACTTGCTACACATTTCTTTTGGCCAAAGATGAGACGGGATGTTGAGCGTCTTGTTGCTCGCCGCACTACATGTCAAAAAGCTAAGTCACGACTCAAACCTTATGGTTTATATATGCCTTTGCCTATACCTAGTGTTCCTTGGGAGGACATATCTATGGACTTTGTTTTAGGTTTACCTCGAACAAAGAAGGGGAGGGATAGCATATTTGTTGTCGTTGATAGATTCTCGAAAATGGCACACTTTATACCATGTCATAAAAGCGATGATGTTGTTAATGTTGCTGATTTGTTCTTTCGTGAAATTATTCGCTTGCATGGTGTGCCAAATACTATTGTTTCAGATCATGATACTAAAATTCGTAGCCACTTTTGGAGATGTTTATGGGCTAAATTGGGGAGTAAACTGCTTTTTAGTACAACTTGTCACCCCCAAACGGATGGACAAACTGAAGTAGTCAATAGAACATTGTCTACTATGCTTAGGGTTGTTTTGAAGAATAATAAGAAAATGTGGGAAGAATGCTTGCCTGATATTGAATTTGCTTATAATCGTTCATTTCATTCTACTACTAAGATGTGCCCTTTTGAAATTGTGTATGCTTTCCTACCTCGTGCACCTATTGATTTGTTGCCTCTTCCATCTTTGGAGAAGGTTAATTTTGATGCTAAAGAATGTGCTGAATTGATTTTAAAAATGCATGAGTTAACTAAGGAAAACATTGAGCATATAAATGCTAAATATAAACTTGCTGGAGATAAGGGTAGAAAACATGTTATGTTTGCACCTGGAGATCTTGTTTGGTTACATTTGCGTAAGGATAAATTTCCTAATTTGCGCAAATCAAAGCTAAAGCCACGTGTTGATGGTCCTTTTAGGGTATTCGAGAAAATAAATGATAATGCATATAAACTTGAGCTGCCTGCAGATTTTGGGGATAGTCCCACTTTTAACATTGCAAATATGAAGCCCTATTTGGGTGAGGAAGATGAGCTTCCATCGAGGGCGAGTTCTTATCAAGAAGGGGAGGATGATGAGGACATCAATACCATTGTTACACCCATAGCCCCTGCTGCTATACATACTGGACCAATTACTAGAGCTCGCACATGCCAATTAAATTACCAGGTCCTTTCGTTTCTTGGTAATGATTCTAATGTTCATGAGAATATGATGCTGCCTAAATTGGATACATTTGTTTTTCTTACAAATGAAGGGCCTAGCTTGGACAAGAAAGATGAACCTTGGAGCAAGTTCAAGCATGGAGATGATGGCGTGCGCAAGGGGAACAAGAACGGAGTTACAAGTGATGATTCCAGGACTTTGAAGCCACCATAATGAGTGCATGAAGCCTTGGATGAAATATAGAAGATGCCACTTCATAAATTTCGTCCAGAGGCTATTCTAGGTGCTGCGTCACCTTATTTTTGGGCCAGGCCCATGTAATTTCGAAATACTTGATTATAGGTTGTTTTTAGAGTCTGTATGTGTGGGGAAACAAGAGTTAGGGTTGGTTTCGGACCCCTCCTCCAAGGGCCACGAAATTCCCCCCTCTCTCCTCCATATATACAACCCTTAGGGCATCGTTTAGACTTTGGGTTTTGTTTAGATTAAAGTTCGCCATGGCTGCAACTTCACGTACATTGTTTGTGTTCAACGACCAGACAAAGGCGTCATAGAACCCCACCTTTGAACAATAAAGCTTTCCTCTTATATTCGCAATATCCAGATTGCAATCTTAGTTTCTTGCTTCTTCTTTGTTTGCCTGTAGGAAACAAACCTTCGTGGTCAGGTTGATCGTGCTCCGGCGTGGTCAATAACCTCTCAGAGTTGGTTTGGCGATTGCTAAGGTGCGATGTCCTCGCACGTTTGTAGTCGGATCGTCAAAGTCGAGTTCCTCCAAAATGATAGCCACCATCACATCGAAAGATGGGACACCTTTGCCTCTATCACTGCTTGGCATGAGAGACTGGATGAACAACACGTCAAGTACGTGGCCAAGGATGCGTACACAAGCTACGAGATGTACAGGCGCATCGTTGACATGACGAACCATCTTCTTCCTGCCCCAGACGAGGGATCGAGCCACATAGCAGTGGCAGGAGCATCACAAGAAGTAGATGACTAGACAATCGTTTCTCCTACTTTAGAATGCATGCAATTGTTTATTGAGCTGTGTGCGAATGATCTGTATAGTCACTTATGTAATTGGATGTTTATTTCAGTTATATATATATGTACACACACACAAATAAACACTATTTTGATCACGGGATCAGAGTAATATTCTGATAACAACCTGAACTGCCTGAGTAACGCGCATGAACTTCCCTCTGTATGAACGCAACCGCGGCTTCCCCCGTGAATTCTTCCAGTTGGTCATGTTGTTTGGGATGTGAGTGTAATCCAAATACCCATACTTGCATCTAAATTCTCGTTTTGATTCGTAATTTTGCATTTTGGCAGATTCGCTCTCGGGGCGGATGAACTTGTGTCTATTTACAAGTTTAATGCATGCACTGGATGTTCTCGAACCTCTAAGATGATGTGAATTTGGTGTAAGTATGAGTTTCATGGACAATTTGTCGTTAATTTCAACGGATTTGATTTCAGGTTTTGTGTTCTTCGTCCGCGGGAGTGGTTTCCATGGCTTTTGAAGATTTCTTGTTTTTCTGTGAAGATAGAGGGCGGATTTGCTTGAAGTAGTTAGATTGGATCCTTCATACGTTGTTAATTTTGTCGGGCAGGCGCATACAACCTGAAATCGGGCAATTGGATCTCGTTTCCGCCCGCGTTGGTTCGGTTCTTCGATGAGACAGCTTGGTGGCTTTATTGTTTTGATGTTAGGGCATAGTAGGATATCGTTCAAGGTCGCAGACTGAGAAGGTATAGTCACTTAAGTGATTAAATCTGAAAAACAAATTTGATAGCATGTATTTTTTCAATGATTCTACTGTCTGTCTTACAAGTTGGACTTCTGCACCTTTTGTGCTAGAACTTCTCTCATTTTTATGCACGTTTTTTATGTCATGATGCAATACGATCTGTTCAGTTGATGTTGTTATAAAATTTCTGTGTACATTTTTTTTGTTTTTCAGAGTACTCATATATGTAAATGTGGAGCTGGTCCATGGACACACGGATCCTCTTTTTATATTTATTCTGTATTCGGGATTCGTTTTTTTGGATCTTCCACATTCTGTGGTAGAAGTTGGACTTCCATGGTACCAGTGATTGAACTTGCTGGTTTCCACATTGCAAGGCGGTGCAACATCGCGCTCTTTATTTTATTTTGTAATTATCAATTTTTGAATTTGGGTTTGAGTTTGTTTCGTGGGCAACTATGGTAGAACTTCAGTATGTGTTTAACCTAAACTTAGAAGTTTTTTTCTTCTGTTCAATTTGTTTTTTTACATGTTCATTTGATGTTTTTTCAAACTCCCAAACTTCTGTGTTTTTACAACTTGAACTTCATCAGTAATTGTTGATAACCGCATTGCGTCCTTTCAAAACCTAGCACGCAGCAATGCGGTAGCACGAGGCCGAGCAGGGGGGAGGGAGGGTCGGGACCCCCCTCCCCTCCCCTCCCCCTGCGTGGCCGAGATAGGAACAAGCCGGAGCATGCCGCATCGTCATGTGCGGAGGAGAGTCCGTCACATCCGTGGCCCCACTTTCTATATTAGGGGTGTGGCTCTCGGGTGCGTGCGGTGGGGGTCGAAACAGAATAACCGCATTGCGTCCTATCAAAACCTAGCGCGCAGCAGTAGTGCGAGGCCGAGCCAGATGTGTACTTTGTGCGTATTTGAATTTTGAACTTCTATATTGTTTTTAAGTTGTGTATTTTAGTTACATATGGACTTCATCTGTTTTTGTATTTGAACTTCTTCTTTTTGTTTGTTAGTGTTTATTTATTCATATGCCTTTACTTCTCTGGTTAGTGTACTTGAACTTCTGTTCTTTATTTTTTTGAATTTCTTTCCCTTGTTTTGTAGGTACTTATCTCTATATGTATATTTCTTCCCTTGGTAGAGTACTTGACCTTTCTGCTTGCAATCAATTTTTTGTTTTAAGGATATCAACAGATTTGTTATGTGATCTTAATTTTTTAAAATAGATGCATTAAATTGGTGCATACATTTAACAATAGATGCATTTACTTTTTTGGTTGTTGGGTGGGGTGGGGTTAAAGTGGAATTACCGCGGCGCTGCAACACCCCACTATAGAGAGGCATTAAGTCTCTGTCTCCCTTGCCACCACCTGTCAGAAACCCCCCCTCCCTGTCGCTCGCTCTCTTCCCCCTCTCCATCGCTCTGCTGCCTTCGTCCCCTCCAACTTCCCCTGATTTATCCGCTGTTGTCCCCTGCCCTCGTGAGTGGAGTCACCGGCGCATGCCCCCGCTTCTATTTCTGGCCCACGCCCCACTCTCCCTCCCTTAGCCCGCATTGTTCTGCCCAAAACTGAGGGCGGCAACTGCATGCGCGGTTCCAAGGTGCGTGTGGCATCGTGGGGAGTGGAAGAACCGCCGTGGATTCATGCGTGCGGGGGTCGTTTGGAGAGGTACAAATTCTGCCTCCCCCTAATGCTTGCTCTTAGTTTCGCCAGATCTGTCGAGGCCTGTATGTTTCTTCTGTGTGCTCTCGCGTCCGCCTCCTGCCCCTTCTTCTGATGGTTTGGTGGGAGATTAGGTATGGTTCTTGTGGGTGTGGTGGGTGGATTCCATTCCCCCATGGTCAGATTTGTCTGTGAGATGCTTGTGTGTGCTATTTCTCCCTTCATACCTGTGTTGATTTCATTTCCCCTTTGGTTATTTCAGCAGTCACATGCACGTAAGAGAGAGTGTGGTGCTGCGGTTGATGCTGGATCTGATGTATCTAATTGCATTTTGTTGTTGATTTTGAAGTCTAGATTGTGTCTGTCACATGCTAGTTAGTTTATGGATACTTTTTTGTTATGCTTGCCTAGATGTGCTACTGTTCATCTGTTCATTCTTGTTGATATGTTCTAGTTGTTTCATCCTAGGGTTTGATTTAGTTGCTTTTTTAATTTTTGTATGATTTTCTGCTTGCTAACTATATGCAATCTATCCCCTGTTTTGAGTAGGTTGTTCTAGGGTTTGGAGATCCATTCATCAAGGGGTTGCGTTGTCATGGCTTCAAAACCTTCTCTAGTATTTTATTGTGGTTGGATCTTGTCTTTTAAATAGCGATTTTCTTATATATGGCTGCCCATATCTTCACTTAGTTATCTTGTTGGACTGCCCTTTCTTAAAAGTGTGAACTTCTAACAATGGTCATGTGTATGCATTTTACCCTTAGTTTTAGTTAGTGGAGTGTTGCTTAATTTTTATTTGATGAATTGCTGGTGAACTATGTCACCAAGTGTTGTTGGACTTCCCAAATGTTCCATATTTATAGTGTATATCTTTGTTTTTTTGTGTGTAATCATTTTCATGGTACTAGTATTTAGTTTGCCTGTGAAATAGTATTTGTGGTCATGATACATCTTTTTATCTTCTACTTGCTTGGGTCACATAGTTGAACTTCTGGTTTTAATTATTGTTTGTTTATAATGTAATTTGGTCGAGCTTCTGTTCTGCGCATTTGTTTTACTTCTTTGTTATATATTGTTGAACTTCTGGACATTCATCTTATATGTAGTAGCCCCTCTGGTGTAGATTGTTCTATATTTGGTATGTAAATTGTAGATTGTTCATTGTGTTTACTGCTTTGTTATGTATTGTTGAACTTCTGGGTATTGGACAATGATGTAAAAGTAGAACTCCCTTTGGTGTAGGATTGCAGATTAGAATTCAACTGCCTTTTTACTTGCATTTTTTGTAGTTGGTGATGAATTGAATAGTTCTCAAAAAATGCCTGTGATCAAGATGGAGCTTCAGAAGTTAATACTGATGCTCCAATATCTGATGCGGTTAAATCACCCATTATTCCTTTGACTGTGATTGCTAAGGTTGCTTCCAGCCTTGAGAATATTTCAAGCCTCGAGGATCTTGCTTCTATAGCTCTTGCTTCACCTAATATGTGTAACTCCTATTCTTTTCATTTTAAACTCTCGAGCCATGTTTTTAAAACTTGTTCCCGTCGGGTGTTTTTGTTTTTGTTCCTAACTTTTTTATTTTTTTCTTTGCTTTTTTGTGTTCTTGCAGATGTGTCCATAGAGGAGGAAGCTGTGAACACCAACAACGATGTTCTATCTGAGTTGGATTTATCAGAAAACACTGCTGCCGAGCAGGGTGCTCCGTCAGTCGAAGGTTGTGATTCCATCCCGGATCCTTTGTGCTCTCTTCAGATGTCAGAGACGTAGTCGCAGTCTGTTGATGGCACTTAACCTGTCATGCAACCTGAGGATGTGCCTCTTCAGCTTCTTTTGGAGGACCAACGCAAGACGAAGTAGCAAGACGATTTTGATGAGAAGAGGGCGACCCACCTTGAGAAAGGTTCTGATGTTCCTAAATCTGTTAATGTTGCTGAGCTCACGGTTGGGCATTGCTCTGTTGCTGGGGAAGACGTGTCGTGCGGCACTGCTAGCATGGTTGTCCCCATGAAGAAGAAAAATCAAGAAGACCGCTGCAAGGAAGCATTTGGTTGGTGATGTTAATCCTCGGAGGAGCCCACGTGTTTCAAGGCTTGTATAACTTACTAAAGAGGAAGGCCTAGCCCTCGGTGGTATGCCACGCCGTAGTCCACGTGTGCTTGCCACAACCGCGCCTACACCTTCCCCGCTTGGTGCTGGTGCATCTGGTAAGGGGAAGAAATGCGGCGTTAAGCGCAAGGTTGCACCTGCAAAGCTCAACAAGGGTGCCAAGAAGCATTCTCGTGTTAATCCAGAGGACAAGGACGATGCTAATTTCAACGCTGATGACGAGGACGATGATGATGATGTTAATCAGGTATGGTCTCATGTTTACTGCTTTTGAGAGCATTTGTATATTTGTTGTACTTTTTGTGTTTTTAGCACTGCCTTGGCATACATAGTTGACCTTCTGCTTCATATGGACGAATAAATTAGCCGAACTGGTTTGCTTTTATGGTATTACTGCCTTTGTGTACATAGTTGGACTTCTGGATATATACATGAAGAAGTTAGCTTAACTTGTTGGTATACATGTTTTATTACTGCCTTGGTGTACATGGTTGAACTTATGCTTTGTAAATTTCCAACATTTTTTAAGCATGTTAACTTGTGGTCATACATGGTTGTACAACCTATGTAGACATAGTTGGACTTCTGAAATACATGTTTTATTACTGCCTTGGTGTACATGGTTGAACTTCTGCTTTGTAAATTCCCACCATTTTGTAAGCATCTCTACTTCTGGTCATACATGGTTGTACTGCCTATGTAGACATAGTTGGACTTCTGAGATGTACTGCGTATGTAGGCATTAGTGGAATTTTGGTGTAGCTTATGTATCTGATTGCTCTGCCTTTTTCCTTGTCATTGTATTTTTTTCATTATCAGCTTGTGGAGCGGCCTGAGAGGAGGAAGAGAGGAGGCAAAGCGCCCGAAGAAGGTGGCCAAGGAGGAGATGAGGCGAAACGTTTTAACAAGACGGTTTGGTGCTCACTGAAAGAGGTCAAAACGTGTGTGAAAATGATGGGTTTGATGATGCTGTTATGAGGCTGAAGGGCAAGCTTGGGTACGCTAGGAGTGACGACATCAAGACAAAGAATCTACGGAATATCCTTGAGGAACTTGTGAAGGATGAGACGAAGGATGATCTTGCTCTGCAGGTGTTTTACCTGATTGTTTTCATGAAGGTGGTTATTCCTGGAACGTCTACACGAGTGTCCAGGGAGGCAGCAATGGTTGAGAATATTGTATTTGAGGATATGGCAGATATGGACTACTGCCAGTTGGTTGTTGATGATATTCAAAGTGCTGTTGTTAGGTATCAGCAAGGTACCAGCAGAGGAAAAGCTGTCACAAGCTGTGCCATCACACCGCTTCTTATGTATCTGGACTGCCTTATTATTGGCAAGACGCCTAATGTTGACTTGAGGACCCCTCGAATCAATTTCAGGAGTCAGGTCAAGCTTCTTGAGCATGTTGCAGCTGACTTGGTCAAGAAGGGTGATGATGACCCAGCCAACTGGGTGTTTGGGAAACTACCTGTGAGTGTTTCTATGCATCATTGTTTCATGTGTAGTTTAACTTGAACTTATGGTACTGTCTTCTATATGTTTTGTTCCCATGTTCCTTCCTTTGTTTTCTGACGCGTTGACTCTTGTTTTTGTATGCAGTGGAAGACTCAGGCTGAGGTTGTGTTCTTAGGCGTATTGAACGTCATGTTCTTACTATGCCTCGCCGGCCTACAGAGTGGAACTTCTCCAAGATTTGATTTCTCCCGAGATGTTAATACTGGTGCCCCCTGTAGATCCAGGAGGTTCTTCCACCCGTGTGAGTGTTGTAGGCGGCGTATCTTTTGAGAGTTTGTTTGAGGCTGCCAATGTTTCCCTGGTTAGGATTGACGGTCTTCTTGAAAATGTTTGTGGGGAGTTGGCTGTGTTCCATCAACTGTTGAGCGTCTTAGTCGCGTCGATGGGATTCTTCCTCCTGGACATGGTTTTGATGCTGAGTCTTCGAAGGAGGTTTTGTCAATTGAAGCTAGATTTCTTGAAGAGCTCCGTCAGAGCACTTCCCACCTCCGGGCTAGCTTTGGGCTGTTCAAGGAAATGCAGGATGCTCGCTGCAAGCCTTTTGAAGATGAAAGAAGTGTTGTTGTGAGACAGATTCAGAGGCAGGATTCTGTTCGTTTGGTTCGTGAAGGAGGCCATGTGGAGCATACCAAAGAGGTTTGTTTATGTTGGCTTTTTATATTTCTTTGCACTAATGTTCATTGTTAACTTCCAGTTCTTACTGTTTTTAGTCATAGTGAAACTTGTTGATTTCATGTGTCGTAAAAATTTTCTATTCAGTACTAGTGTTTCCTAGTTGACCTTCTCTATTTATAGCATCAGAACTTCATGGGCTACAACACCTGATCTTCTATGATTTCCATAACTGGCCCTTTTTTGTTCCCTTTTGTATTAGGGTAGTTTGATATCTGACCTGTTATGATTAGTGTATTTGGACTTCCATTATGTGTCAGTGGTCATAGGTGACCTTCTATGAATATGTAATGTGAACTTCTACTGATTAGGTATTTGTGTTCTATATGATTTTTTTGTAGGCTGTTGATGATGGTGCTGGGGTTGAGGAGGATGTTTTACCTGTGCATGAACTTGCTCCATCGAGTGATGTATTAGTTGATGGTCTTCATGGCAGTGAAAATAAAGTAACATTTTTCTTGTCCATTTGTCTCATTTTTTAATCTTGTTTGTGCATTTTATCACTATGTGCCCCCTTTGTAATGACTTTCTGTACTTCCTGCAGATTGATGATGCTAGTGTTCCTCCAGAGAAGGTTGCAAACAAGTCCGTGTGAGGCATCGGCTGCTCTGATGGGGTGGACCCAACTGAACCTCAGTCGTCCATTGGCACTGAGGTTTCTGATGCTGAGCAGGGCAAGACACCTGAGGTTTCTGATGCTGAGCAGGGCAAGACAGTTGGAGATATCATTTTGGAGAAAGATCCCGTTGAGGCTGCTGTTGAGACTGGTGGTAGTGCTGCTGCAGGCCCGGATAAGTCTCCTGCAGCAGAGCCATCATTTGCTGTTGATGATGTTCAAACACAACCAATAGTTTTTTTGTTTCAGATTCTCCAGCTTCTCCAGCTGCTGCTGGTGTCCTTCACGACGACGCTGCAATGTCTACTAGAGATGTTGATGAAGAGACTGAAAGCAATAGCTATGGAGAGGAGGTTGATCATTCTAGTGCTGACACTAGTCTAGACTGGAATCCATAAAGAGAGGTGCATGCTTCTCTCTTCTTTCCCCATCCCCGTCCCTTTAGTTGTTTGTTTTTGTCAATGATATCCCTATGAACTGCCTGTGTGGTGCAAGTTGAACTTCTGGTTTGTGCTTTGTCGTGTTGTTTATAAATAAAGTTAAGTGAACCTGTTCCTATGTGGGGGAAGGTTTGTAATGCATGGGTTGTGATGTTTTTTGGTGTAGCAGCTGGGATGTTCTTGTGTTTGAATGTTGTGCTTGAATGTTGCTATTACTTAAACTGTCATGAATCTATGTGCTTGAATGTTGCTCTTAATTTCTATTTCTTTTGCTGCGCAGATAATGACCTTGTTGTCATCCGAAAGAAGGTTGATGACTTTTATTTTAGTGTAACTAGGCTTAAGAATGATCGTTCCAAGAGGTGAGTACAGATGGTCAATATTTACATCCATCTACCCCCTGTGAACTGCCTGTGGTTTCATACCTGAACTTCTTTACAGTATGTTGAGGAACTTCTATTTTACTTCTCTGGTGCTAAACTTCTGGCCTTTTTGTACTGCATGTTTGTGATGTAGCTGAACTTATGTGCTTGTATGTGTTATGAACTTCGTGAGTTCCTGATGCTGAACTTGTTTTACGTTCTATTGCTTGTTTTAGATCAATGGTTATGTTCCAAAACAAGGAGTGTGAAGCATCTGTTGAAGATGTCGCAATATATTTTTCTCCTCGTGGAATGCTTCAATATAATGTGGCTGAGGTTGCACTCTACTGTCTACATGCGAAGTTCCAGGGTCGGATAAACTCATCCTGCCGTGTTGGGTTTGTGTAAGTCAACCATATAGTGATTTCTTTTCTGTATTGTTCCTTATCATTTTAGTTAAAACTTGTTTGTCTCATTTTTTTATTTTCATATGTTGGTGTTTTCTGCATTATTTTACGACAAGATTTTCAGAGGTCAATTGGATTCCCGTGTGTGGAAGTACTTCTTGGCGACTGGTGCAGATAGCATGGATGCACATGATTGTGTACACAATATCTTGTTCTTTGCCTCTGTATTAGTTTTGCACTGCGATCTACTGTGTTAATATTGTTTTATTTTTCTTTGTACCGTTTGATATTAATTCTCAGTTTTTAATGATTCATGTGCTTATGTTGCTTCAGGTTGTTTTCCCCACTTTTGACCCGCCTGAAATTCCTGCTTCCATGGGTGGTGTTGGTCATTGGGTTTCGATATTTCTTGACCTGAAGAATTCAAGGTTCCAGCTTCTCGACTCCTACTATGGAATAGACAATGACTGTGTGATACGCCTGTTTTGGCGGATGACTGGTGACATCAAGAAGCTTTGGAACGATGCCAGCAACGACAGGGAGACACCCTTCAGTCCTCTTTCTATTGATAATTTCCCTTTGGATTGGATTGATGTCCCCCAGCAGACTAACAAGTATGAGTTCCACTTTTCTCTTTATCACTTCTGTTTAACTGTAGTTGTACTTAAGCTGCGACGTCTTTTATTCGTTGGCTTTCTTTTTGTTCTAACACTAATCTTTTTTCTGTTTGATGGCAGTATCGACTGCGGATTCTTCATGCTTACGAATGTTAATTCGTATCATGATGGGGTTCTTGCAAATTATTCCCATGAAAATATCACGGGTATCAGGAAGACGTGGCCGTACTCAATCGCTTCTTCTAAACTGTTTGAGACAGACTTCCAAGCTTTGTTTGGCTAGTACACATGTAAGTCTTGGAACTTGGACTGCTGACATTTACTGCTTCCTTTATTCTACATGAACTTCATTTTTTCTTGAACTTGAACTTCTGCTTGAGTGGCTGGGCTGCCGGTTTCAGATGGAGAGGAACATTTCCTGTACAGGAACTTCATTTTTATCTTTTTTATTTTGCTTGTGTGTTTTGTTTCAGTATTTTTTCCCTTTCATTGCTTACTTGGACACGAGCATTTCTTCTACTAGAACTTCAAAGATGATGCCTTTCTATGCTTTTGTTGGCTGTCGTTGAATGTTTTCCAGTTCATCAGTTTTATCTTGAACTGTGCCTTTGGTTGTGCCTGAACTTCATTTAGTTTTTAAATGCAACACATTTTTTGAGGTCAGCTTGAGTAGTAACCATGTCATCTATATTAGTTGGACTACACATTGTGTTGTACCTGAACTTTAGTTATATTTAATAGTCTTTTTTTCTCTTGCTTTTCTTTTACAGTGGAGCCGTTGGACTTAACCGATTACCACTACTCATTCCTCGGGCCACAGGAATACCAGCCTTGGGAGGAATAGATGAGTACAACTCCAAGAGAAGATGATAGACCTCGAACCCTTATTCCTTCCAAGTTGGGGAAGCAGGCTGTTGGTATTTCTGGTGGTCCAACAACCCATTGCTCTAGGAAGGTTGGTGCAGTCGAAGCAGACGTGATTTCATCTGATAATGATTTTGAGAAGATTTCTTACCCGACGAATGGTAAATCCGCTACTGGTATTGTTGCTGGGAGAGGTGGGAAAATGCTATCATCACTAAGAGGAAACCGACAGTTCAGGCTAGCAACAAAACTTCCTCCAAGAGAGCATCAAGATTGCCTTTGAAGTGGAGTTCTACCGTCGCTCCCCTAAATAAATACAGTTACCCTCATCTACCCGAGGCCCAGAAGTTGAGACAGTATGTGCTTAGTAAAGATGGTCTGGAGAAGTATCATGATTGAGTTTTCTTCTTCTTAACTTTGTTGCTGCTAGAGATGCTACTTTGTTCTGAACTTTTGTTGTTGTAGTATGTGGACTTCTATTCATTTCTCCCTTGCCTTGGAGTTATAGTATCTGAACTTCTGTTCTTATAGTATCTGAACTTCTATTCATCTCTCCTGGCCTTTGAGTTATAGTATCTGAACTTCTTTTTGTTATTGTATCTAAACTTCTAATATTTTTCCCATCCTTTTAAATCTGCAGCACAAGCTACTGCATGTTTACCATCCCTGGGAATGTGATTGACCTCACAAGACGTGTCCTTTATACTCTTTTCGATGAGGGGCAGCAGACGGAAGGAGATATAATGGATTATCTCGTAAATTTGTGGAAGGATAAGCCAGAGACCTCTAAGATATTCACTAGTGCTGACAGGGTTGTACTTAGTCCTTACTTCATACATGTTTTAGTTCTTGGCACCCCTGTCTCCCTTTCTTTCTCTAGTTTTGTTGTAGTGGCATTTGGGAGGTGTTTTAATTGTGTTTCTGTGAATGCATAGTACTGCCTGGAGTATGATTTCTTCGCTGCAACAGTTCCAAAGTGCGATGCAAAAAAAAGTGCTAATCTCCTCCGAATATTTGTCTACAAGGAAGAAGACCTTCTTAACGCAAAGCTGGTTAGTTTTTCATAACTCTTGCTTTGTTAAATTTTATTTACATCCTTTTGCTGAGTTTGTCAAGAAGTTTGTGTTCATGCCGGATGTTCAATACCTATGCTTTATAGTTTGTGTTCACCGTTTCTTTCATTCGTGGCAGGTTTTTTTATACTATTCAAGCCAATTGACACAATGGCGCACTACATTGTGTATGTGCTGAATAGATATCATGGGAGCATTGACATCCTTGATTCACTTCCTTACATTAATAAGGGAATGTCAGGAACATGTTTCCACGGAGACTGCCAAAATATTGTGATGTTTCTTAGCATGAACCTCCTTTTCATATTCTCTTGTTTGACACGAAGTTTATTATGCCTTCTATTGACAAAATATGTTTCTGTCTCTGTTGTGGTAATACTGCTTGAACTGACTATCATTTGATTGTTAAACTTCTGTTATTTTTTTAGCTAGATCTTATGCAAGTGTTGCTTTTTATGTACCTGAACTTAACTATTTTGGTTAACATGTTTTTGACTTCATCTTATTTTTATTTCTAGAAGATCAGGATATTTGTTGGGTTGCTCGAGGAGGTGTACGGCAAGGCTACGTACAAAGCGAGCAAGCAGCCTAACTGGGTGACTATTGCAAAGAGGTCGGCTTTTATCGATGTTCCAAAGTAAGTGGATAATGATTGTGGTTTCTTTGCCGTGAAGTTCTACTCTACATATGATGGTGATGAGCTTGTTGATGATTTTGGTGATGTGATGCTATGTTTTGTCCTTTTTCTTGTCAAATCATCCTTCCATTTTCTTGTGTGTTTTGGCTGAGATGCTCCTGCAGTGGTTTTAGTTATCGTTTACTAAACCATCGTTTCATTTCCTGTTTGCAGGCTGCTGCAGATGACTGGAAGGCCGAGTTCATTCACACTCTAATCTTTAGAGAGAAGAATGAAGTCATGCGTGCAGAGCTCCCTAAAGAGATCCAGTTCTTGGGCCCGTGAATTCGAAGCATTAGTTTCAGTGTAGATTTGGTTTCGTAAAGATTTTAGGTTTGATAATGATTGGAACGATTCCATAATGATTTGGTTGTAAGAATGGTTTAGTGATTTGTGTATCTATAGCTGCAGCACTATTACTTATGATATTGTGGAAAAATGTATTTGGTGTGAAGAATGTTTTGGCTTGTGAATTTCAATGAACTGCATCGTTTTTAGTATCCATGTGTTGTATGTTTTCCCCAACAAATGCACTTGAACTTCTCCTTCGGGTATGGTTGAACTGCTGGTTTTTTGTGTTGTTTAATTTTGGGGCCCCAACATATGATCTTTCACTTGAACTTCTGCTTGAGATCTCGCTGGGCTGCTGGTTTCAGATGGGGTAGATTTTCTGTGTTGTGTATTCTATTGGTATTTTTCAACTCAACCAATACGTAGCCTTTTGCATAGAATATATATGTGTTTTTTGTGTTTTTTCAACTGTGAATGGATTTCAACTATAACTTTGTGCAAAAATATTCTCATACACTCCTTTACGTTTCTTTATCTTTTGTCGGCATTGTACTTGAACTTCTGCACATATCCAAATAGAGCTTCACATCTGAACGCGTTGTCTTAGGCTTGCTAACCTTAGTTCTTACAGCAATACTTATTTTTTAAGCATATTTTTTCCTACATCGATTTTATATACCAGAACTTCTTCTATAAGCTGACCTGAACTTCAAACTATGTAATTATTTGTTGTTTGCTCTTTTATGGAATACAACACCAGCACCTCCTGCCATAATATACCAGAACTTCCACTATAATCTTACTTGAACTTCATAGTGTATATTTTTTATTTTTGTTCTTGCTTGCACTTTTATGGAATACATCACCAACACAACACTTCCTCTCATAATATACCAGGACTTCTGCAGTAATATTACTTGAACTTCACTATTTATATTTTTCATTTTTATTACTGTTTGCTCTTTCATGCAATACATCACCAGCACAACACTTCCTGCCACAATATAGCAGGACTTCTACAGTAATATTACGTGAACTTCAAAGTGTATAGTTTTCATTTTATTACTGCTTGCTCTTTTTTGCAATACATCACCAGCACCTCCTCTTATACTATACTAGCACTTCTGCAGTAAGCTTACTTGAACTTCTACTGTATAATTTCTTTGAAACTTCAACAATAAAAGTTCAAGTAAGCTTCTCCTAAAATACTATTTTCAAAAGAGGACTAATATTCTGCACATTGACATGACATAAGTTTAATTTGTTTAATTGACCTAGTCTAACTGTTCATCAGCCTTGCGCCCCTCCTAGGCTTTGGTTGTGGTGGTTTTTGCTTGACATGTACCTCTTCCTCTTCATCTTCCTCTTCCTCTTCCTCTTTATCGTCCTCTTCATCATCCTCTTCCTCTTCCTCCTCGCATTCCACTTCCTCTTCATCTTCCTCTTCTTCGATGGTGTCTTCATCTTCGTCTTCGTCTTCATCTTCCACCACTTTCTTGTTGCTGGATCTAGGTTTTGCTTTCTGTTTCTTCTTTGGCCTTTTGCTTGTCTTTTCAGCATCTGCGCGCTTTGGGCATGTTCTTGCATTATGTGGTTCATACTCCATGCATATGCTAGAAAGTTGAAGGAAATATGCCCTAGAGGCAATAATAAAGTTGTTTTTTATATTTCCTTATATCATGATAAATGTTTATTATTCATGCTATAATTGTATTAACCGGAAACTTAGTACATGTGTGAATACATAGACAAACAGAGTGCCACTAGTTTGCCTCTACATGACTAGCTCGTTGAATCAATGATGGTTATGTTTCCTAACCATAGACATGATTTGTCATTTGATTAACGGGATCACATCATTAGAGAATGATGTGATTGACTTGACCCATTCCGTTAGCTTAGCATTTGATCGTTTAGTATATTGCTATTGATTTCTTCATTACTTATACATGTTCCTATGACAACGAGATTATGCAACTCCCGAATACCGGAGGAACACTTTGTGTGCTACCAAACATCAAAACGTAACTGGGTGATTATAAAGGTGCTCTACAGGTGTATCCGATGGTACTTGTTGAGTTAGCATAGATTAATATTAGGATTTGTCACTCCGATTGTCGGAGAGGTATCTCTGGGCCCTCTCGGTAATGCTCATCACTATAAGCCTTGCAAGCAATGTGACTAATGAGTTAGTTGCGGGATGATGCATTACGGAATGAGTAAAGATACTTGCCGGTAACGAGATTGAACTAGGTATTGAGATACCGACGATCAAATCTCGGGCAAGTAACATACCGATGACAAAGGAAACAACGTATGTTATTATGCGGTTTGACCGATAAAGATCTTGGTAGAATATGTAGGAACCAATATGAGCATCCAGATTCCGATATTGGTTATTGACCGGAGATGAGTCTCGGTCATGTCTACATAGTTCTCAAACCCGTAGGATCCGCACGCTTAAAGTTCGGCGACGATCAGTATTATGAGTTTTTGTATTTTTATGTACCTAAGGTAGTTTGGAGTCCCGGATGAGATCGGGGACATGACGAGGAGTCTCAAAATGGTCGAGACGTAAAGATCGATATATTGGAAGGCTATATTCGGACATCGGAAAGGTTCCTAGTGATTCGGTTATTTTTCGGAGTACCGGAGAGTTACGGGAATTCGCCCTATAGTGAGTCGTATTACAATTCACTGGCCGTCGTTTTACAACGTCGTGACTGGGAAAACCCTGGCGTTACCCAACTTAATCGCCTTGCAGCACATCCCCCTTTCGTCTCTCCTACTCCGGAAAGGAAAAGGGGAATCCTACTAGGACTTGGGAGTCCTAGTAGGACTCCCCACACTTGGTGCGCCCCCTCTAGGGCCGGCCTCCTCCTCCTCCCTCCTTTATATACGGGGGCAGGGGCACCCCATGGACACACGAGTTGGTCATTGATCCCTTAGCCGTGTGCGGTGCCCCCCTCCACCATAATCCACCTCGATCATATCATGGCGATGCTTAGGCGAAGCCCTGCGTTGGTAGCAACATTATCACCGTCATCACACCGTCGTGCTGACGGAACACTCATGTGAAACTCTGCTGGATCGGAGTTCGTGGGACGTCATCGAGCTGAACGTGTGCTAAACTCGGAGGTGTTGTTCGTTCTATACTTGGATCGGTCGGATCATGAAGACGTCCGACTACATCAACCGCGTTCTCATAACGCTTCCGCTTACGGTCTACGAGGGTACGTGGACGATACTCTTCCCTCTCGTTGCTATGCATCACCGTGATCTTGCGTGTGCGTAGGAATTTTTTTGAAACTATGTTCCCCAACAGTGGCATTCGCGCCAGGTTTATGCGTAGATGTTATATGCACGAGTAGAACACAAGTGAGTTGTAGGCGATACAAGTCATACTGCTTACCAGCATCTCATACTTTGATTCGGCGATATTGTTGGATGAAGTGGCCCGGACCGACATTACGCGTACGCTTATGGGAGACTAGTTCTAACGACGTGCCTTGCACACAGGTGGCTAGCGGGTGTCAGTTTCTCCAACTTTAGTTGAACTGAGTGTGACTACGCCCAGTCCTTGTTGAAGGTTAAAACAACACTAACTTGACAAAATATCATTGTGGTTTTGATGCGTAGGTAAGAACGGTTCTTGCTCAGCCCGTAGCAACCACGTAAAACTTGCAACAACAAAGTAGAGGATGTCTAACTTGATTTTGCAGGGCATGTTGTGATGCAATATGGTCAAGACATGATGAGATATAAATTCTTGTATGAAATGATCATGTTTTGTTAAAGTTATCGGCAACTGGCAGGAGCCTTATGGTTGTCTCTTTATTGCATAAGATGCAAGTGCCATGTAATTTCTTTACTTTATCGCTATGTGATAGCAATAGTTGTAAAAGGCAATAGCTGGTGAGACGACCATGTGACGACTCGTTGATAAAAGATCAAGATGATGGAGATCATGGTGTCATGCCGGTAACAATGGAGATCATCATAGTACTTTGGAGAGATCAAAGGCACAAGATGATGATAGCCATATCATGTCACATATTTTTGATTGCATGTGATGTTTATCTTTTATACAACTTATTTTTCTTAGTTCGGTGGCAGCTTTATAAGATGATCTCTCACTAAATTTCAAGGTAAAAGTGTTCTCCCTGAGTATGCACCGTTTCCAAAGTTCTTCGTGCCGAGACACCACGTGATGATCGGGTGTGATAAGTTCAATGTTCATCTACAATGGGTGTAAGACAGTTTTGCACATGCAGAAATACTCGGGTTAAACTTGACGAGCCTAGCATATGCAGATATGGCCTCGGAACACTAGAGACCGAAAGGTCGAGCGTGAATCATATAGTAGTTATGATCAACATAATGATCTTCACCATCGAAAACTACTCCATCTCACGTGATGATCGGACGTGGTTTAGTTGATTTGGATTACGTGATCATTTAGATGACTATAGGGATGTCTATCTAAGTGGGAGTTCCTAAGTAATATGATTAATTGAACTTAAATTTATCATGAACTTAGTCCTGATAGTATTTGCATATCTATGTTGTAGATCAATAGCTCGCGCATAGCTTCCCCATTTATTTTTGATATGTTCCTAGAGAAAAATAAAATGAAAGATGTTGGTAGCAATGATGCAGATTGGATCCGTGATGTTAGGATTATCCTCATTACTGCATAGAATAATTATGTCCTTGATGCACCGCTAGGTGAAGGACCTATTGCAAGAGCATATGCAGATGTTATGAACGTTTGGCAAAGCTCGGTATGATGACTACTTGATAGTTTAGTGCACCATGCTTTACGGCTTAGAACCGGGACTTCAAAAATGTTTTGAAACGGAGCATATAAGATGTTCGAAGAGATGAAATTAGTATTTCATACTCATGCCCATGTCGAGAGGTAGGATACCTCTGACAGTACTTTTTTTTGAAGTTTAAGACAGTAGGAAAGGCTCCTACTACATGTACATATAATAATCAAAAACAGTTACATGGTGATATTTACAAAGGAGTGTGGGTGGTGGGGGGTAGGGGTTAGATCCCAAACACAACCCTAGCTATGCTGAGGCAGACTTTGCAAGAAGGAAGAGACCTCTGACAGTACTTTGCCTACAAAGATGGAGGAGAATAGCTCAACTAATGAGCATGTGCTCAGATTGTCTGGGTACTGCAATTGCTTGAATCAAGTGGGAGTTAATCTTCCAGATAAGATAGTAATTGACAACGTTCTCTAGTCACTATCACCAAGTTACTAGAACTTAGTGATGAACTATAATATGCAAGGGATAACGGAAACGATTCCCAAGCTCTTCGTTATGCAAAAATCGACGAAGGTAGAAATCAAGAAAAGCATCAAGTGTTGATGGTTGACAAGACCACTAGTTTCAAGAAAAGGGCAAAGGGAAGAAGGGGAACTTCAAGAAGAATGGCAAGCAAGTTGGTGCTCAAGTGAAGAAGCCCAAGTCTAGACCTAAGCCTGAGACTAAGTGCTTCTACTTCAAAGGGACTGGTCACCGGAAGCAGAACTGCCCCAAGTATTTGGCGGATAAAAAGCATGGCAAAGTGAACAAAGGTATATTTGATATACATGTTATTGATGTGTACTTTACTACTGTTTATAGCAACCCCTCAGTATTTGATACTAGTTCAGTTGCTGAGATTAGTAACTGGAAACGGGAGTTGCAAAATGAACAGAGACTAGTTAAGGGTGAAGTGAAAATGTGTGTTGGAAGTGGTTCCAAGATGGAAATGATCATCATCGCACACTCCCTATACTTTCGAGATTAGTGTTGAACCTAAATAAATGTTATTTGGTGTTTGCGTTAAGCATGAATATGATTTGATCATGTTTATTGCAATACAGTTATTCATTTAATGTTAGAGAATAATTATTGATCTGTTTACATGAATAAAACCTTCAATGGTCAGACACCCAAGGTGAATGGTTTATTGAATCTCGATCGTAGTGATACACATATTCATAGTATTGAAGCCAAAAGAAGCAAAGTTAATAATGATAGTGCAACTTGTTTGTGGCACTGCCATTTAGGTCATATTGGTGTAAAGCGCATGAAGAAAATCCATGCTGATGGGCTTTTGGAATCACTTGATTACGAATCAGTTGATGCTTGCGAACCATGCCTCATGGGCAAGATGACTAAGACTCCGTTCTCCGGAACAATGGAGCGAGCAACAGACTTGTTGAAATAATACATACTGATGTATGCAGTCCGATGAGTGTTGAGGCTCGCGGCAGGTATCGTTATTTTCTGACCTTCATAGATGATTTGAGTAAGATATGGGTATATCTTCTTGATGAAACATAAATGTGAAGCATTTGAAAAGTTCAAATAATTTTGGAGTGAAGTGGAAAATCATCATAACAAGAAAATAAAGTTTCAATGATCTGATCATGGAGGAGAATATTTGAGTTACAAGATTGGTCTTCATTTGAAACAATGCAGAATAGTTTCGCAACTCACGCCACCTAGAACACCAAAGCGTAATGGTGTGTCCGAACATCGTAACCGTACTATATTAGATATGGTGCAATCTATGATGTCTCTTACCCATTTACCACTATCATTTTGGGGTTATGCATTAGAGACAACTGCATTCACGTTAAATAGGGCACCATCTAAATCCATTGAGATGACGCCATATGAACTGTGGTTTGGCAAGAAACCAAACTTGTCGTTTCTTAAAGTTTGGGGTTGCGATGCTTATGTGAAAAAGTTTCATCCTAATAAGCTCAAACCCACATAGGAGAAATGTTTCTTCATAGGATACCCAAAGGAGATAGTTGGGTACACCTTCTATCATAGATCCGAAGGCAAGACATTCGTTACTAAGAATGGATCCTCTCTAAAGAAGGAGTTTCTATCGAAAGAAGAGAGTGGGAGGAAAGTAGAACTTGATGACGTAACTGTACCTGCTCCGTTATTGGAATGTAGTTCACCTCAGGAATCTGTTCCTGTGACTCCAACACCAATTAGTGAGGAAGCTAATGATGATGATGATGTAACTTCAGATCAAGTTACTACCGAACTTGGTAGCTAAACCAGAGTGAGATCCGCACCAAAGTGGTACAGTAATACTGTTCTGGATGTCATGTTACTTGACCATGACGAACCTACGAACTATGAGGAAGCGATGATGAGCCCAGATTCCGCGAAATGGCTTGAGGCCATGAAATCTGAGATGGGATCCATGTATAAGAACAATGTATGGACTTTGATTGACTTGCCCGATGATCAGTGAGTCATTGAGAATAAATGGATCTTCAAGAGGAAGACGGACGATGATAGTAGTGTTACTATCGACAAAGCTCGAATTGTCACAAAATGTTTTCGACAAGATCAAGGTGTTGACTACGATGAGATTTTCTCACTCGTATTGATGATTAAAAGTCTGTCTGAATCATGTTAGCAGTTGCTGCATTTTATGAAATCTGGCAAATGGATGTCAAAACTGTATTCCTTCATGGATTTATTAAAGGAAAAGTTGTATATGATGCAACCAGAAGGTTTTGTCGATCCTAAAGGTGCTAACAAAGTGAGCAAGCTCCGGTGATCCATCTATGGACTGGTGCAAGCATCTCGGAGTTGGAATATATGCTTTGATAAAGTGATCAAAGCATATGGTTTTATACAAAGTTGCGGTGAAGCCTGTATTTACAAGAAAGTGAGTGGGAGCACTACAACATTTCTGATAAGTATATGTGAATGACATATTGTTGATCGGAAATAATGTAGAATTTTCTGGAAAGTATAAAGGAGTGTTTGAAAAGAGTTTTTCAAAGAAAGACCTCGATGAAGCTACGTCCATATTGAGCATCAAGATCTATAGAGATAGATCAAGACACTTGATATATTTTCAATGAGTACATACCTTGACAAGATTTTGAAGTAGTTCAAAATGGAAAAGTCAAAGAAGGAGTTCTTGCCTGTGTTGTAAGGTGTGAAGTTGAGTAAAGACTCAAAACCCGACCACAACAGAAAATAGAAAGAGAATGAAAAGTCATTCCCTATGCCTCAGTCATATGTTCTATAAAGTACGCTATGATGTTTACCGGTCATATTGTACACCTTAGCATGATTCTGGCAAGGGAGTTCAATAGTGATCTAGGAGTAGATCATTGGACAGCGGTCAAAATTATCCTTAGAGGACTAAGGAAATATTTCTCGGTTATGGAGGTGATAAAAGAGTTCGTCGTAAATAGTTATGTCGATGCAAGATTTTTACATCGATCTAGATGACTCTAAGTCTCGATCTAGATACATATTGAAAGTGGGAGCAATTAGCTAGGGTAGCTCTCTGCAGAGCATTGTAGACATAGAAATTTGCGAAATACATACGGATCTGAATGTTGCGGACCCGTTGACTAAATTTCTCTCACAAGCAAAACATGATCACTCTTTGGGTGTTAATCACATAGCGATGTGAACTAGATTATTGACTCTATTAAACCCTTTGGGTGTTAGTCACATGGAGATGTGAACTAATCACATAAAGATGTGAACTATTGGTGTTAAATCACATGACGATGTGAACAAGATTATTGACTTTAGTGCAAGTGGGAGACTGAAGGAAATATGCCCTAGAGGCAATAATAAATTTGTTATTTATATTTCCTTATATCATGATAAATGTTTATTATTCATGCTAGAATTGTATTAATAGGAAACTTAGTACACGTGTGAAAACATAGACAAACAGAGTGTCACTAGTTTGCCTCTACTTGACTAGCTCATTGAGTCAATGATGGTTATGTTCCTAACCATAGACATGAGTTGTCATTTGATTAATGGGATCACGTCATTAGAGAATGATGTGATTGACTTGACCCATTCCGTTAGCTTAGAATTTGATTGTTTAGTATATTGCTATTGCTTTCTTCATGACTTATACCTGTTCCTATGACTATGAGATTATGCAACTCCTGAACACCGGAGGAACACTTTGTGTGCTACCAAACGTCACAACATAACTGGGTGATAATAAAGGTGCTCTATAGGTGTCTCCGATGGTACTTGTTGAGTTAGCATAGATCGAGATTAGGATTTGTCACTCCGATTATCGGATAGGTCTCTCTGGGGCCTCTCGGTAATGCACATCACTATAAGCCTTGCAAGCAATGTGACTAATGAGTTAGTTGTGGGATGATGCAATACGAAACGAGTAAAGAGACTTGCCGGTAACGAGATTTAACTAGGTATTGAGATAACGACGATCGAATCTCGGGCAAGTAACATACCGATGACAAGGGGAACAACGTATGTTGTTATGCGGTTTGACCGATAAAGATCTTGGTAGAATATGTAGGAACCTATATGAGCATCCACGTTCCACTATTGGTTTTTGACAGGAGATGAGTCTCGATCATGTCTACATAGTTCTCGAACCCATAGGGTCCGCACAGTTAAAGTCGGTGACAATCAATATTGTGAGTTTATGTGTTTTGATGTACCGAAGATAGTTCAGAGTCCTGGATGAGGTCCGGGTCATGACTAGGAGTCTTGAAATGGTCGAGACGTAAAGATCGATATATTGGAAGGCTATATTCGGACATCGGAAAGGTTTCGAGTGATTCGAGTATTTTTCGTCAGCATCCGCTCGATTTGCTGAATGTATTGCATCAAGCTCTTCCACGAGCCTCTTGAGGATATAGAAGGCTCTGTCATATTGCTGGTCACATCTCATCTCTTTCTTGTTAACCATCAAATTAGCTGCAGCAAGATGTTCTGCTTCGATAGTCTTGAGCTGCCATCCGATGCAGTTGTGTTGCAGTCCCTTGTATCAAAGGTCAGTTGTGATTTTGCAGTATTTGTTTACCGTTTGAGGATATACTTGTGTGGAAATTTGTCAGGCTTCAGGTAGTCCAGTATGTTCATGATGTGAAGGTAGAACAGACCTGCATTTTGAGATGAATGCAGAATACATAGTTTGTGAGCCAGCAATGAGTTTCATATATTTGATATGATACTACTAGTTTAGCTATTTAATGAGTTTGTTTTTCCGCTCACCTGTGTGCGTTCAAAGCTTGCATTCACACTCGTATATTTCATTCTCTGGGTCAGCTACAACATGGAATTCATGCTTTGACCAGGCAAATCTGTCTTCACCATCAGGGCCAGCCTTGTTGTGTTAGTACACAAGGTACTTATTGGACTCTGCTTTAGGATTTGCACGAAATAGCATGGATTATCTCATCCTAGTCCTCATCTTGGTGTACATGGCTCTCGTGTACTTGATAGACATGTCTTCCACATAGCCGTAAGTTGTTTCTGTGACAGGATTGGTCTACACATGTCACAAAATAAGATATTAGTCGAAGTAGATCATGGGTTTCATTTTTTTAAATTCAAAGTGCACATGTTGAAGGAAAACACAATATGATGGGGGTGTTTTTTTGTCTTCATACCATGCTGGTCATTGTTTGCTCGTTTTCCTTCTGCATTCGAGTTTGTATGCAAGCATTTACCCGCCTAGCAAACTTGTGTAGGTTCTGGGTCACCTTGACAAACCCTCTCTTGAGCACGTGGTTCATGCTCTCGCTTCATTGTGTGGAAGCCATTCTAGCACATAAAATGTTCTTGTAATATGCTGAAATCCACATTTTCCTATCATTCCACAGCTGCATCATCATCTGGTCGTTCTCTAGGTTGTACTTGTGCACGAGTTCAGCCCAGGCAGTTTCAATCTCCGTTGGCATCAGCGACCAGTTTAATATAGCTGTGAACCCCTCTTTGAATGTTTTATACTTTTTGTACAACAACGTGAGGTATTCCTTGTACTTCTTCAGGATGTGCCAACGGCATAGCTTGTGGACGGTGTTTGAGAATGATTGTGGTATAGCTTTCGCCATCGACGGGCACTGGTCTGCATGAATTAAAAAAATGAAACTTGCTTATTTTTGCACTGATGGTGAACTTATGTTGTACAATTACTTGAACTTCATAGGTAGGAGTGTGACTATCTAAAAATGTCACATGTATTTTTCCTTACAGCAGTGTTGCTAAACTTCTGTGGTACCAGTGCTTGAACTTCACAGGTAGCAGTAGGACTACCTAGTAGTGTCACACACAAAATTTTCTTTGCATCAGTGTTGTTGAACTTCTGTGTTAGCAGTGCTTGAACTTCACATAAATAACTATATTTTTTCTCAACATGTTACACATATTTTTCTTACAGCTTTCTCCTTGAACTTCTATGATTCCTGTATTTGAACTTCACATTCATAACTAATTGTTTTCTAAACATGTGATGGATAATTTTGCTTTCTTGTACTATTTGTTGAACTTCTGTGCTAACAGTGGTTGAACTGCTTGCTTTACACTATTTTTAGATAAAACCAAATATACCCAATACAGACCCATGACTAAAAAGATGACGAAACATGTAGAGTTTTTTCTGAACTCACATGTTAGAATGCAAGTTGGGTGCTTGTTGTTCATGCACCATACAAATGTATCGAACATCCACTTGAATGACTTTGCATCTTCGTCTCAGATCAGGGCAACATCAAATATTGTTGACTACAAGTGATGGTTTGTTCCAACAAACACTCCCAGAGGCATATGAAATTTGTTGGTCTTGTAAGTTGTGTCGAATGTTACACAATCGCCAAAGTCTTGGTATGCTCGTTGGCAGCTTGTATTGGACCAGAAAATGTTTTTAATTGACTTGTCCTTGTCTACTTGTATGTCATAGAAAAACTCACCATTGATTGCCTTAATGTCTTTGAAGAATGATACAAGTTTCAATACATTATCCAAATCATCTTTCCTTGCATTCATGGCTTTCCTGCAAATTACATGCAAACATGCGTTTGTTATTCTTGCTAGCAAAGGGTTGTGACTTAGGATGCTATGTACATTTGCAGTATGTGCATGTTTGAATACTTACTGGTTTAGTAGGTCTCGTCTGGTCATGCTTAGGAAGTAGCTTCCATCTTCATTTTCAGATAGCATGGACGTGATTGTTGTGTGCTTGACATCATGGTACTGCAGAAGCTTTACGTACTCCAAAATAGTGGGGTCATAATTCTTGTGTGAGTGCAAGAATACCAGCATGTCATCAGTCTACATGAGTTGGTGATTATGATTGTACTCAATGTCCACTGCCGCGCATGTGTTATCCTCCTGCACCTTCACCCTCATTCTTGCATTGCAGCCTGTCTTCTGCGATGTTTTGTTTCGCTGTCTGTCAGCCTCTGAAACATAAGTTGTGTGTTTCCCTTGGAACGCGCAAACAAAATACTTGTGATTGTCATTCCCTCTCATCTTCCTGATTCCAAAACCAGCGTGTCTGGCGTATCTGTTATAAAATTCCCTTGCTTTCTCTACATGTTGGAATCGCATCTTTAGTCTTGGTATTAGATAATCCAGGAGATCCGGCACCTGTAGGAAAAGAAAAAATAATACAAATGGCACATTAAAATGCAGTTTATGAACTTGTTATCTTTGAGGGAGCAGAAATTTTGCAGATAATACAAGAGGCGTATATAAATATTTTGTTTCACTTATGTGCGTGTATGATCACAACTCCACCAGAGTCTGTTGCCGTCCCTCTGGGATGGGGCACGGCGGAGTAATCATAGCAGGATGCAGGAGTGGATCACGAGGAGGAAGGAGGGCTGAAGATGGCCTCTATCTTGTTTGCGTCATTTTTGCTTGAGGTGGTTGTGGTGGTATTGTGATCCTGGTCTTGGTTTGCTCTTTTTTTTTGTGAATCAATCCATCTACCTTATGTCCCGTACAATTCTGACTTGTAGCGGCAATAGCAGGATCCAACAGTGGTAGTGTGCAGAGCACTCTCCTCCGTGTGTGTGTGTGTGTGTGTTCCTGTTGGATTTGTCCTGGGATCCGGTTTAGTTGCTTCCCTTTGGCATTGATGAGGCACACCAGGATAACCTCCATAGTTACACATAGGACTTGAGCTAACCTCCTCCTCCATCGGCGTGCTTGGGAGTCTGCTGGTGGATACAAAGAATCCGCGGGGGATTTCTGGCGTCACCCAATTAGGTGGAGACGCAAAGTTGTGCGGATAGGGCTGTGGCCCAGCATCTTGGAAGTCTCCATGTGTTTTGGGTGTCATCCATTTTTGGTTTGGAGTAGGTTGGTAATGCTGTTTGTGCGTTGAGGTGTGACCCATTGAGGGGGTGGTGCAACGCGTACAAGCTTAGGATTGTGTACTTGCTGTTGGGAACTTCTAAGCTCCTTCATGCATCTCTCGTCTTGCTGACATAAAAGAAAAAATGTTTATTAGCACACAAGTTACATCTGCCTATACCTTTGTAACTGAACTTATCTTTATTCACAACCTGCACTTCTCATATAAAAGTGGTGTTCATGTACATATTTTTCACCTATGATAGGCATCACACTCTGCACTGAGCTGAGCATCTGCCAATACTTTTGTACCTGACCTGAGCACCCTTCACAGACTGAACCTCGCATTCTGTTAATTCTACACTATTTGATTACTTATGTGTACCTGAACTTAGCACTCACCACATCCTGAACTTCTTGTTTTGCAAAGGGGAAATAGTGTCTACATTTAAAATACCTGAACCTTCATGAGTTTGAATGGTTGAACCACTAGTGCATACCAACCTTACCTTCATGTGATCACATGCATGTTCTATTTTCCTTTTATTTTTTGCATACAACCAGATACATACCAACCTGAACTCTAGCACACTTAATAGTTGAACTTCACATGTGAATTTAGGCAGATTTCCAAATGTTTGCAGCCTGGACTAAGGCGCACACACTACCTGAACTTCACATGGTTGTAAGAAAATAATAGACAGAAGGAAATTCAACCATACCCTGGCTAGAAGTTCGGCAAACCTTTTTCCAGCAGTAGATAGGCCACCTTGAGAGCAATTCGTCGGGGAGCTAGTAGAGGAATTCCATGGCAGTCCATATCTTGCAGAGGGCGCGAAGTTTATCTGCACGAAGCACGAAGGTCAGGGAAGGAAAGATTGAAGGAGAAGGTAAGAAGAGTGAGGAAGTTCATGTACCGTTGGTAGATTTGAAGGCGCTGCCGATGCGGCCTCCACCGCCGAGATGCTCCTGGCCGCGCCGTTCGCTGTAGGTTGTGCCTTGGTCGTCATGAGCTCTGTAAGCCGTTGGGCAGTGAAGATGGACTGAGGATGAGGCTTCTGGAAGTCCATGGTGGCCGTTCGTCGCAGAAATCCAGCGGCTTCGGCGGATGGCTCCAGGCGACGCGGGCTCCCTTGTGCCGGCGTCCGTCATCGCTCGCTCGCCCGCACCAGCTATCGGACAGGAGGTCGATATGGAGGGGCGGAGCTGGATCTGTTCGGTGACGGTGGTAGATGGGACGGCGATGGAGGAGATAGATTCGGTCATCGGCAGCGAGTCCCGGTAGAGGCAGGGGATGGCAGTTACTCGAGGGGAGGAGAGGGGAGGCGGCCAGGGGGGTCCAGATGGGGGGGTCGGGATTTGTCTCGGCCACCTGGTCGGGAGGTGGGGGTTCGGGCAGTGGGCTTCGGGAAGTTCGGGAGGGGTCCATCAGGCCCTTAGAGCGGCTGCTGTGATCCAAATAACTATTCTAATCCTGGGATCAGAGTAGTGTTGTCCTTTATATATATACATGTTATTCTTCTGTAGACAGAGCAAATCACACGGCTTATTAGCAGCAATCGTCTATGTTATTATTGGTCTTCGCACACATTTCTGATTATGGACCTGTTTGTCCCGTATCGCACACATCTTGTTGAGTTGAACCATTTCCATTGTGTTTCCTAATCACACATAGTTCATCCTAGTGAATCGTATGTTGTATATCGCACACACCTTCATCTCGCTGGCCGTTTCTTTTGTTCCTCCTCATCCCAAAAAGTTAATTGAACTGAACCGTATGCCCTGCATCGCACACACAACTAAAATTGAACCGTGTTTGATGCATACGTCATCGCAAACGTTTTGCACCTTTTTTGACGGGTTTTTACACCACCGTTTGTGATTATGGCATCGCACACAGTTTCTTCGAAGGGTCTTTGATCGTAGTGTCGCGTTTGGACCATCCTGTAGTAGTGTATCCTGCCGGTACCCTCAATTTGTTGCCGTGGGGCTAGGCCTGTCAGGCACAAATCATGAAGAGGGACCAGCCCCCCGCCAAACCTTTTCTGCCAAAGGCCACTCCAACCATCCCGACCGAAGAAACGTTCAAGTCAAGGGATGGGAGCACCTAAGTTTTGAAGGTGTTGAGGTTTTCATATGCACAAATTTCTACTTACAGAACACGTATGGATAATAAACAACTTATCTGTTTGGCTTGCCGGGGATCGTAATGTAGGCTTGTATTCTCTTCTCTTCTTCGGGACCAAGTCCATGGTAATAGCCCAGCAGCTTAGCACAGATGAAAACGATGCTACATGCGACCTTATCTACATGATCATGCAATGCTCATGATATGCTTATGCATGCATGCAATTTTCTTTGGGGCCCCCAGCGCTTCGTTTATTTCTGTTGCTCAGGGTCTGCGCCTAGCTTTGTAGAAAGGGTTACATGCAACTTCAGCAAAGCTTGTACAAAAGGGTGGCCACCGGGCAGGGCCCGACTGCGCGCCTTACGGGTAGAAATTACAGAGATGCTCAATATTCCATCAGTTTTGCAATTGAATTCCATCTCTGGTCTCCAGACAGACTGCGCCGGGTCTGGTGACTTGTACTTCTCGGTAAGGTCATTCCCACTTCGGCGTCAACTAGTTTGTATCCTTGGCGGACTGAATGCGCCGAAGGACAAGGTCACCTTCCTCAAAACTCCGGGAATGAACCCTATGGCTGTGATATCGACACAGGGCTTGCTGATAGCGTGTAGCACGCATGGCAGCCCAGAGACGGTTCTCCTCAAGTAGCACAGCGTCGTCATGCCAGTTATGTTCTTGCGCTACTTCATCGTAGGCAAGCACTCGAGGTGACCCGTATATGAGATCCGTGGGGATAACTACGTCTGCCCCATAGACTAGGGAGAAGGGAGTCTACCTGGTAGCTCGATTTGATGTCGTTCTGAAGAACCAAAGAACCACCCGTAGCTCGTCGATCCATCGCATGCCACACTTCTACAGCTTATCGAATGTTCTCGTCTTGAGTCCTCGCAGCACTTCAGTGTTCGCCTTCTCAGCTTGCCCGTTGCTCCTTTGATGAGCAACAGAGGCAAATGAGATTTTGCTTCCGAGGGCATGAACATATTGCATGATGGCGCGACTCATGAATTGGGTGCCATTGTCTGTGATAATTCGGGTAGGGACCCCGAAGGGGCACACCAATCCTTTCAAGAACTTGATAGCTGACTGTGCAGTCACCTTTATCACAAGTTCCACTTCTGGCCACTTTGTCAACTTGTTGATTGCAATGAAGAAGAATTCAAAGCCCCCTATAGCATGGGGGAAGGGGCCCAAGATGTCGAGCCCCCAAACCAAAAATGGCCATGACAAAGGGATTATTTGAAGAGCTTGGGCAGGCTGATAGATATACATGGAATGGAACTGATAGGCTTCACACCAGGTAACCAGCTCACTGGCGTCTTGGAGGGCTGTGGCCCAGTAGACACCTTGCTGGAAAGCTTTCCCAACCAAGGCCCTTGATCCAAAGCAGGAGTCGCACATACCCTTGTGTATCTCCACTAGTAGTTCCTTTCCTTCTTCCCGGCAAATGCACTTCAATTTCACACAGTTGGGCCTTCTTCTATACAGCGTGTCATCGACGAACTGATACATACTAGCCCTGCAGGCTACTCCTTTAGCTTCTTCTTGCTCTTTGAGGAGTTCTCCTGTTTGGAGGAAACGGGCGATGTGCGATGCCCAAGTTGGGTCCTGAGGCTCGGCAACAAGGACTAGCGGCGCCTCCTCGTTCACGGGAGCACAGTCCTCAACCGCAGAGGTTGGTAGTTTGGCTGGAGGGTGCAGCTTGACGATCGAAGGGGAGTTGTTACCGCTAAGCTCTCTGCCGGGGCTTCGGCGAGCTCTGCCAGGAGAGGCTTGGCAGAGTCCAGTTTCCTCCTTTTTCCGGTCATCATTGTCAGGGATACGGAGGGTTGAGTCGGATGGAGAACAAAAGTCCCTGGTTCTATAGGGAGTATTTGCACAGCACACTTTGATGGATGATCAGCAATGTTGTTTTCCGCATGTGGCATGTGCTCTGTTTGCAATCCGTTAAAGTGCTCCTCCAACTCTCTCACCTCCTCGATGTATGCCTCTATCAATAGGCTTTGGTAATCCTTGTTCACTTGTCTCACAACCAGTTGTGAATCTCCACGAATGATTAGCTTCTTGATTCCCAGTTCTGCCGCAATCCAGAGCCTGGCAAGGAGCCCTTCATGCTCCGCAGTGTTTTTGGTAGACCTCTCTCAGGGAAAATGCATTTGAACGGCGTACTTTAGGTGCTCCCTAGTGGGAGCAACAAGAAGCACGCCAGCACTTGCACCTTGCAGGGAGAAGGCACCATCAAAGTACATTATCCATCCTTGGGGTGCTTCCTTGCCGGGGACGATTGTCTCTAGGACTTCTTTATCAGGGGTTGGCGTCCACTCTGCAATGAACTCTGCTAGTGCTCTACTCTAAATAGTTGACATGCTTTCAAACTTAAAACCAAAGCTGGAAAACTCTAGAGCCCATTCCACAATCCTACCAGTGGCCTCTGGGTTTCGGAGTATACGTTGCAAGGGGAAGCGGGTGACGACTATGATCTCGTGGGCTTGGAAGTAGTGGCGCAGTTTCCTTGAGGCCATGATGATGCAAAAAATCAACCTTTGCACACCAGAGTGCCTCGATCTCGGCCCCTGTAGCAGGGAGCTGATGAAGTACACTGGGCGCTGCACCACTTTCTTCCTTGCCGCGACCATGGAACTGCCTCCGCTGCCCTGTTTCTTCATTGCCTTGAACTGACTCCGGCCTTGTTGAGACGGGTTCACTTTCCTTTCCGGAGGGGACGGTGGCGGCGGGTGTTGCTTCATCTACCTCCCACTTCGCCACCAGTGCTGCAGTGGCCACTTGATTAGTTGCTGCTAAATATAGCAGCAACATTTGCTGTGGTTTAGGAGCGACTAAGGTGGGCATAGAGGAAAGGTAGGCCTTCAAATCATGCAGTGCAATGTCCGCTTCCGGGATCCAATTCACGGGTCTTGCCTTCTTCAAGATTTTAAAGAATGGCAAGGCGCGCTCGGTAGACTTGGAAATGAACCTACTCAGCGCCACAATGCATCCAGTCAATCGTCTCACATCCTTAACTGTCCTGGGTGCTTGAATCTACTCGATAGCCTTGATCTTGTCAGGGTTGGCCTCTATCCCCCGGTGGGACAAAAAGAAGCCAAGTAACTTGCTGGAAGGAACGCCAAACACACACTTCTTCGGGTTCAGCTTCAATTTGATCTTGCGCAGGTTTGCAAAGGTCTCTTCCAAGTCATGAATGAGGGTTGATCTGTCCTTAGTCTTGACCATTATATCATCCATGTAAGCTCCAATGTTTCTGTGCAACTGGGACTCAAAGCCAATCTTTACTACTCTTGCAAAAGTGGATCCAGCGCTCTTCAACCCAAAGAGTATATGTACAAAGCAGTACGTGCCACATGGGGTTATGAACGCGGTCTTCTCCACGTCTTCCTTGGACATGAAGATCTTGTGGTATCCAGAGTATGCTTCCATGAAAGAAATCAGGTCACACCCAAAGGTGGAATCCACAATCTGGTCAACCCGCGGCAAGGGAAATGGGTCCTTTGGGCATGCCTTGTTCAGATCCGTGAAATCTATGCAAAACCTCCATTTCCCATTAGCCTTGCGTACCACCAGGATTTGGTAACCATAGTTGATGCAGTACACCTCTGATCAGACCAGCTGCCTCAGGTTTCTTGATCTCTTCGGCAATGAACTGTTGCTGCAAAGCTTGCTTTCGGACCTTCTGCTTGACGGGTCGGGCATGCGGGCAGACAACAAGGTGGTGCTGGATTACCTCCCTAGGGACACCGGGGATATCATATGGTTGACAGCTAAACACATCGATTTTCGCCCGTAGGAAGGCAACAAGCACGCTTTCCTATTTGTCATCAGGGTGGCACTGATAGTGAAGGTACCATCAGCGCCAGCCAGCCCTGTCATGACCTTTTTTACAACAGGTGCAATAGCCTTGAGTTTCTTCCTATTGGAACTCTCTGGCAAGTCATCAACATGTGCACCGTACGCCAAAGAGGTACGCTTCCTGGATTCCTTGCTGGCATCCTTGCTATCTCTCCTCTTTTTCTTACTTTCCTTGGCGGGAACAGTGGCTTCCGCGGCCTCTGCCGCTACTGCTTCCTGATACATCTTATCCATGCATATGATTGCATCATTCTCGTCTAATGGAATGGAAATTACGCTTGTTGGCCCTGGCATCTTCAGAGTGTTGTAGGCATAGTGGGATGCCGCCATGATTTTGGCCATAGCTGGGTGACCAAGGATTCCATTGCACGGGAGGGGGAGGTCGACCACATCAAACATGATCTTCTCAGTTTTGGTAATTCAACTCCCCCCCCCCCCGTGAATGTCACTCGTAGTGTGATCTTCCCCTTAGGACGACTCCTGCTGAGGTTGATCCCTTGAAACATGCCACGACTCTTCTATCTGGAGTTTGCTGATGACCTTTGGAGAAATTAGATTCAACCCGGCCCCGCTGTCAACCAACATCTTTGTGACCTTGAGGTTGCGGATTGTTGGTGAGACGAACAACGGCAAGCACCCAACCACGGTGGTGCGGTCAGGGTGATCCTCTTCATCAAAGATGATGGGTGTGCGGGACCACTTGGGCGGCTTTTGAGAATCTGTTGTTGGTTCCATGACATTGACTTCACACGCCCACTATTTAAGTTGGCGGTGAGAGGAGTGCAAAGATGCACCCCCATCAATGCATAGGGCGGCAGTGCCTTTCTGGAACTCATGCTCGCTGGTTTCCTCCTCATCTCCTCCATCGCTCTCATCATCACAATCCTTCTTCTCATGGCCCTTGGCGGGTTATCATTGATTCTAAGACGCCTTGCTGGGGCGACCCACTCTGCCGCCTCGGCCTTTCCCACCAACGCCATCTTAGCCTTTCTCCTTATCATGCTTCTCGTACTCATCCCTCTGCTTCTTGACGAGCTACTCAACCTGATGACACTCCTGAAGATCGTGGCCGTTGGTCTGATGGATCTTGCAATATGGGCCATCACCATTCCCAGCCTTCTTGGTAGCCGTGGCTTCCCGGTAATCAGTGCACGCGGCCACTTCCTTGCCGGGAACCTCGATCTTGGCCTTCTTGCTGGTACTAAGTGCGCTCGTTCCTTCAGCAATCATCACTGCCTTATCCCTGCACTTTTTGTTGCGCTTCTTGTTCTTCTTCTTCTGATTAGTGGCGTCGTTGCCATCTTCTGAGTCGATGTCGGCGTCGTCTTCTTCTCCAGGGAGTTGCCTCCCGTCCTCCACGCGAGCACACTTATCCACCACAGTGTAAAGCTCCTTCACAGTTTGGGCAACCGAATGTTCATCTTGGAACATATCCGGCGGTTGCGCATGTTGGACTGGAACGCAACTATCATAGCTGTCGGGTGGATGCCTAGAATGTTCATGTGCACTTGGCTGAATCTCTGCATGTACTTCCACCAACTTTCTCATTCTTTCTGTGGGAGGATCTCCAAGTCGCTGGGACACCCTAATTCTTGATGGCCGCCCGTGAAGGCGCCAACAAACTCATGTCACAGGTAGCCCAGGTCGAACATGGAGTTCTTCGGCAGGTGCATCAGCCAAGACCTCACATTTGGCTTGAGTGACAAAGGGGGGTAGTTGGCGCCTTCTCATCTCTTCCCTCGGCAGCTTGAATAGCGATGGTGTAGATGCTCAAGAACTCTGCCAGGTTTAGTCTCCCATTGTACTTCTCTGGTAATTCTGGCTTGAGCGTGCGAGTAGATGACTTGCCGCAACTCACGAGTGAAGGCAGGGCACCCAACCTTGAAAGGCAGGTACCCGCCTTAATAGAGTGTGAGCTCGTCGACGTCAGGGCCATTGCGCCTATAAGACTAGTGGCGTGTCGCGGCGTCCTTCGATGCTGACACGCGCGTCTTCCCTCCGCCTGTCTTCCATGGCTCACTGCTGGTCCCGCCGTGCTCATGGGTTCTTTGTCGCGCGGCTCTGGCTGCGGCCCCTGCACTAGCTGCCACGGAGGGGATTGCACCGTTGGGGTGGCCCCTTCGGGACAACCACCAGCTCAGGCCATTATCGTCACATGAGGAGGCCATGACGGGCCCGCTCGCTGTGATTCTCCTACCTTAGCAAAACCAATTAGACTATGGATGGTGGCTCTCAACTCATCCATCTGATAGTCTGCCGGTGGAAATCTCAACAAGAGTTGGGCCTGAGCCATGGCCTTCGAAGCGGTGTTCGGTGTGGGTGACGACGTAGATCATAGCGTCGCCTGGTTTCTGACCGTGGCGCGGTGCTTGTTGTTGTGAACCAGCCGCCAGGGTGGCGTTGTGGCAGGGCGGATGTGCTTGGGCGTCGACGCCTCCGTTTGGTGCATCGATGCGGTCGGCCCGCTCTGGGGTGGCGCACTCTTCGGTGGGGCGGAGAGGTGCTGTCAAAACAATCTCTCCCCCCACATCTTGTGGAGCGTGGCCACTGGGATGTTGCTGACGCTGTCCTCCTCCGGTGCCTCCTGATCCCGCTTTGGCCCCAGGGGACGTGGTGACGACACCGCCTGTGCTGGCTGATACGTCTCCAACGTATCTATGATTTTTGATTGTTCCATGCTATTATATTATCTGTTTTGGATGTTTAATGGGCTTTAATATACCAGTGCAAATTGCTGTTTTTTTTGCATATTTCAGTGTTTCGCAGAAAAGGAATATCGAACGGAATCCAAACGGAATGAAACCTTCGGGAGCATGATTTTTGGAACAAACGCAATCCAGGAGACTTTGAGTGGACGTCAAGGTAGCCTCAGAAGGCCACGAGGCAGGGAGGCGCGCCCAAGGGGGCAGGCGTGCCCCCACCCTCATGGGCCCCTTGTGGCTCCCCTGACCGACTTCTTTCGCCTATATATACTCATATACCCCAAAAACATGTGAGAGCACCACGAAACCCTATTTCCACTGCCGCAACCTTCTGTACCCAAGAGATCCCATCTTGGGGCCTTTTCCGGAGCGCCGGTGGAGGGGGAATCGATCATGGAGGGCTTCTACATCAACACCATAGCCTCTCCGATGATGCGTGAGTAGTTTACCACAGACCTTCGGGTCCATAGTTATTAGCTAGATGGCTTCTTCTATCTCTTTGGATCTCAATACATACTTCTCCTCGATCTTCTTGGAGATCTATTCGATGTAATTCTTTTTGCGGTGTGTTTGTCAGCATCCGATGAATTGTGGGTTTATGATCAAGATTATCTGTGAACAATATTTGGTTCTTCCCTGAATTCTTCTCCGTCCATCCATCTGTGAACAATATTTGGTTCTTCTCTGAATAAGGAGTGGCAAGAGCCTTTTCGTCTCCGTCCATCGGTAACTTTACTTGATGCTATATTTTTATTCACCACATGGTATGTGTTTTGCTTGGAGAGTCTTGTATGATTTGAGTATTTGCGTTTTAGTTTACCACAATCATCCTTGCTGTACACACCTTTTGGGAGAGACACACATGAGTCGGAATTTATTAGAATACTCTATGTGCTTCACTTATATCTTTTTAGCTAGATAATTTTTCTCTAGTGCTTCACTTATATCTTTTTAGAGCAACGTGGTGGTTTTATTTTATAGAAATTATTGATCTCTCATGCTTCACTTATATAATTTTGAGAGTCCTCTAGAACAGCATGGTAATTTGCTTTGGCCATAAAATTATTCCTAGTATGATAGGAATCCAAGATGGGTATAATAAAAACTATAATAAAAAGTGCATTGAATACTATGAGATGTTTGATACTTGATGATTGTTTTGAGATATGAAGATGGTAATATTAGAGTCATGCCAGTTGAGTAGTTGTGAATTTGATAAATACTTGTGTTAAAGTTTGTGATTCCCGTAGCATGCACGTATGGTGAACCGTTATGTGATGAAGTCAGACCATGATTTATTTATTGATTGTCTTCCTTATGAGTGGCAGTCAGGGACGAGCGATGATCTTTTCCTACCAATCTACCCCCCTAGGAGCATGCACATAGTACTTTGTTTCGATAACTAATAGATTTTTGCAATAATTATGTGAGTTATTTATGTCTAATGTTGAGTCCATGGATTATACGCACTGTCACCCTTCCACCATTGCTAGCCTGTTTAGTACCGCGCAACTTTCGCCGGTACCTTAAACCCACCATATACCTTCCTCAAAACAGCCATCATACCTACCTATTATGGCATTTCCATTGCCATTCCGAGATATATTGCCAGGCAACTTACCACCGTTCCATTTGTTATGGCACGCTTCATCATTGTCATATTGCTTTGCATGATCATGTAGTTGACATCGGATTCGTGGCAAAGCCACATTTATAATTCTTTCATACATGTCACTCATGAGTCATTGCACATCTCGGTACACCGCCGGAGGTGTTCACATAGAGTCATATTTTGTTCTAAGTATCGAGTCATAATTTTTCGAGTTGTAAATAAATAAAAGTGTCATGATCATCATTATTAGAGCATTGTCCCATGTGAGGAAAGGATGATGGAGACTATGATTCCCCCACAAGTCGGGATGACACTCCGGACGAACAAAAGGAGAAAGGCCATAAAAAGAGAAGGCCCCAAAAAAAGAGAAAAATAAAATAAAATAAAAAAATAAATGAGAGAAAAAGAGAGAAGGGACAATGTTACTATCCTTTTACCACACTTGTGCTTCAAAGTAGCACCATGATCTTCATGATAGAGAGTCTCTTATGTTGTCACTTTCATATACTAGTGGGAATTTTACAATATAGAACTTGGATTGTATATTCCAATGATGGGCTTCCTCAAAATGCCCTAGGTATTCGTGAGCAAGCAAGTTGGATGCACACACACTTAGTTCTTTTGCTGAGCTTTCATACACTTATGGCTCTAGTGCATCTGTTGCATGGCAATCCCTACTCACTCACATTGATATCTATTGATGGGCATCTCCATAGCCCGTTGATATGCCTAGTTGATGTGAGACTATCTTCTCCTTTTTGTCTTCTCCACAACCACCATACTATTCCACCTATAGTGCTATGTCCATGGATCACGCTCATGTATTGCGTGAAGATTGAAAAAGTTTGAGAACATCAAAAGTATGAAACAATTTCTTGGCTTGTCATCGGGGTTGTGCATGATTTAAATATTTTGTGTGGTGAAGATGGAGCATAGCCAGACTATATGATTTTGTAGGAACAACTCTCTTTGGCCATGTTATTTTGAGAAGACATGATTGCTTTGTTAGTATGCTTGAAGTATTATTATTTTTATGTCGATATTAAACTTTTGTCTTGAATCCTTTGGGTCTAAACATTCATGCCACAGTAAAGAAAATTTCATTGAGAATTATGCTAGGTAGCTTTCCAGATCAAAAATTCTGTTTTTATCATTTACCTACTCGAGGACGAGCAGGAATTAAGCTTGGGGATGCTTGATGTGTCTCCAACGTATCTATAATTTTTGATTGTTCCATGCTATTATATTACCTGTTTTGGATGTTTAATGGGCTTTAATATAACTTTTTATATTATTTTTGGGACTAACCTACTAACCAAAGGCCCAGTACAAATTGCTGTTTTTTGCCTATTTCAGTGTTTCGCAGAAAAGGAATATCAAACGGAATCCAAACGGAATGAAACCTTCGGGAGCATGATTTCTAGAACAAACGCAATACAGGAGACTTGGAGTGGACGTCAAGGAAGCATCGAGGAGGCCACGAGGCAAGGAGGCGCGCCCAGGGGGGCAGGCGCACCGCCACCCTCGTGGGCCCCTTGTGGCTCCCCTGACTAACTTCTTTCACCGATATATACTCATATACCCCGAAAACATCCGAGAGCACCACGAAACCATATTTCCACCGCCGAAACCTTTTGTACCCAAGACATCCCATCTTGGGGCCTTCTCCAGAGCTTCGCCAGAGGGGGAATCGATCACGGAGAGCTTCTCCATCAACACCATAGCCTCTCTGATGATGTGTGAGTAGTTTACCACAGACCTTCAGGTCCATAGTTATTAGCTAGATGGCTTCTTCTCTCTCTTTGGATCTCAATACAAAGTTCTCCTCGATCTTCTTAGAGATCTATTCGATGTAATCCTTTTTGCGGTGTGTTTGTCGAGATCCGATGAATTGTGGGTTTATGATCAAGATTATCTATGAACGATTTTTGGTTCTTCTCTGAATTATTTCATGTATGATTTGTTATCTTTGCAAGTTTCTTCGACTAATCAGTTTGGTTTGGCCTACTAGATTGATCTTTCTTGCAAAGGGAGAAGTGCTTAGCTTTGGGTTTGGGTTCAATCTTGTGTTGTCCTTTCCCAGTTATAACAGGGGAAGCAAGGAATGTAGTGTATTGTTGCCATCGAGAATAAAAAGATGGGGTTTATACCATATTGCTTGAGTTTATCCCTCTACATCATGTCATCTTGCCTAATGCGTTACTCTCTTCTTATGAACTTAATACTCTAGATGCATGCGGGATAGCGGTCGATGTGTGGAGTAATAGTAGTAGATGCAGAATCGTTTCGGTCTACTTGTCGCGGACATGATGCCTATATACATGATCATTCGTAGATATTCTCATAATTATGCACTTTTCTATCAATTGCTTGATAGTAATTTGTTTACCCACTTTAATACTTATGCTATCTTGAGAGAAGCCACTAGTGAAACCTATGGCCCCTGGGTCTATTTTCCATCATATAAGTTTCCAATCTATTTTACTTTGCAATCTTTACTTTCAATCTATATCATAAAAATACCAAAAATATTTATCTTATTATCTATATCAGATCTCACTTTTGCAAGTGGCCGTGAAGAGATTGACGAGCCCTTTATCGCGTTGGTTGCAAGGTTCTTATTTGTTTGTGTAGGTGCGAGGTGACTTGCGTGTACTCTCCTACTGGATTGGTACCTCGGTTCTGAAAAACTGAGGTAAATACTTACGCTACTTTGCTGCATCACCATTTCCTCTTCAAGGGAAAACCAATGGAGTGCTCAAGAGGTAGCACTGGCCACGTCCCCCGCAGCGTCCACGTCTCCGTGTGACCCCGTGGCCCCGGAAGCAGCGGCGGCCGCGTGTGACGGGGCCTTCAAGGTGGACGAGTGAGCTGCAGCACCATGCTTGTTCTTGGGCGCCATGGATGATGAAGCCGTCGGTGAAGAAAACGGTGATGAAGATGATGCGTTGCATATGCTTCTAGGGTTCATGCAAGCGTTGACCCTACTTTCGGATTACGAGTTCTAGCAAACCCTTGTGAGGTTCGAACTCTAGGGTGGTGTAACACCCTCGATGCGACTATATCTCCCACGTGTCGAGGCACGACTTAGAGGCATAATCGCATTGAAGGCATATGTCGCAAGTCAGGTAATCATCACAAACATCCCATGTAATATAAATAATGAAAAGGGATAACGTAGTTGGCTTACACTCGCCACGTCAATCAATTACATAATTAACATACATCATCCAAACACTCGTGGCCCGACTATGGCGCCAAAATGGAAGAAAACCCAACATGCGACACGGTCCCGATCACCCCAACTGGGCACCACTACTGATCATCAGGAAAGGACACATAGTATCGCTGATAGTCCTCGTCGAACTCCCACTTGAGCTCAAGCGCGCCGTCTGGAGCTATATCATCTGGCCCTGCATCTGGTGTAATAGAAATCTCTGAGCCACAGGGACTCAGCAATCTCGCACCGTCGCGATCAAGACTATTTAAGCTTAATAGGTAGGGTAAGGTAGATATATGTGGAGCGGCAGTAAGCAACTAGCATATATGGTGGCTAACTTATTCGCAAAAGAGAGCGAGAAGAGGAGGCAAAGCGCGAGCGAGAAACTAGAGAACAACCTGCGCAAACATTACTCCAACACCGTGTCCACTTCCCGGACTCCGCCGAGAAGAGGCCATCACGGTAACACACTCAGTTGACTCATTTTAATTAAGTTAAGGTTCAAGTTATCTACAACCGGACATTAAAAAATTCCCATCTACCCATAACCGCGGGCACGGCTTTCGAAAGTTCAATCCCTACAGGGGAGTCCCAACTTAGCCCATGACAAGCTCTCACGGTCAACGAAGGAATAGACCTCCACCCGAGACATTCCGATCAGACTCGGTATCCCGGTACAACAAGACATTTCGACAGGTTAAAACAAGACCAGCAACACCGCCCGAATGTGCCGACAAATCCCGATAGGAGCTGCACATATCTCGTTCTCAGGGCACACTCAGATGAGACATCCTACGAGTAAAACCAACCCTCAAGTTTCCCCGAGGTGGCCTTGCAGTCTACTCGTTCGGACCAACACTCAGAGGAGCACTGGCCCGGGGGGGGGGGGGGGGGGGGGGGGGGGGGGGGGGTTAAATAAGATGACCCTTGGGCTCCGGAAACCCAAGGGAAAAAGAGGCTAGGTGGCAAATGGTAAAACCAATGTTGGGCATTGCTGGAAAATCTTTAATCAAGGCGAACTATCAAGGGGTTCCCATTATAACCCAACCGCGTAAGGAACGCAAAATCCGGGAACATAACACCGATATGACGGAAACTAGGGCGGCAAGAGTGGAACAAAACACTAGGTGAGGGGCCGAGCCTTCCACCCTTTACCAAGTATATAGATGCATTAAGATAACATGGCCATATAATGATATCCCAACAAGTAAATAAATGTTCCACCAAGGAACGGTCTCCAATCTTCACCTGCAACTAGCAACGATATAAGAGGAGCTGAGCAAGCGGTAACATAGCCAATCAACGGTTTTCTAGGGCAATGGTGGGTTAGAGGCTGAACATGGCAATTTGGGAGGCTTGAAAGCAATTGGTAGGCATCTTAGCATTGGCATAGCAAAAGAGCGAGCAAACTAGCATAGCAAACATAGTAGTGATTTCGAGGGTATGATCATCTTGCCTGCAAAGTTGTCAGAGTTGACTGGATCCTCAAAAGCAAAATCAACGGGCTCCTCGTTAGCGAACTCATCTCCCGGCTCTACCCAAACAAGAAAAACAAGCAACAAGGATACAATCAACCACATGCAAGCTCAAACAATAAGATGCAATGATGGTATGCTATGCGGGATGCGATGCGGAATGCAAAATGCAAGATATGACAGGAAATGCATGAACCTGGCCTCAACTTGGAAAACCAAGTGTACCACTGGAAAGAATAGATGAAATCGCTTGAAAACGATATAAAGATCACCGGAATCGGAGTTACGGTTTGGAAATGGCAAGCGATTCAAAATTGGCACCGGTCTGCGATTTACAGCAAGTAGGCATCTAAATGCAATGGAATGAACATGCTACAGCACTCAAACATGGCATCAAAATACATGGAATGGAAGCATTCAAGATGATTAACAAAAGACTAGCACTGAGCCACGGCCAATTCATCCATTAACAGGTTCAAACAAGCATGGCAAAAATGCAAATGGAAAACAGATCTCAGACTTAGTGAAATTAACACTTGTCTGAAATTTCAGATCATATAGCCCTCTTCGGAGCAACAAAACAACATGCTACAGGACCTGATTTTGACAAAGAAGAACATGGCATGGAGCTACTCAAATATCTTAACAAAATTCCCTTATTGACCTTGAGCCAAAAGGGATCACAAAATATACTAACAAGCACACGAACATAGCAAAAACATAATCAGTTTTCAGACTTAGTGAAAACTGACACCTGCTGAAACATAACTCACGAAGGCATGTTAACGAGCTCGATGCACTCACTACGGTGCAAGTCATGGCAAGACAAGCATACATCCATTAAGAAGGCACAAAATGCAAGCTAGACATGGCAAGAACAATGGCATAACATGCACGGATCAAGTACAACAACATCGGCAAAATCGCAAACAAGTTGACGATCTGCCCAGATTCACAACGAAGCAAAAGTAGAGCTCGATTGACTCAAGCAAGGGTGCTCCATAATTGCAAACAAAACATGGATGGATGGAGCACTACAATATTGAAAAAAACTCCTTTACTGATAATCCTCAATAGTGGCACGGATCGCTAGGAAACAACACGAACATATGGCATCATGAACTAGACAATCCCAGGACTTGGTGAAATTACTAAGTCCCTGAAAACAGAATTACCGAGTGCCTCACTTTGCAAGCTTGCACTAGTCACCACACACATCAAAAAAATACATGGGTTGCACCTATGGAAAGATGACAAAACCCTTAACAAAACATATGTAGAACTCATGGGCATATCATGCACACATTAATCATGGAAAAAATGATAAAAGTCTAAGATGAAGTAGCAGATCTGACAATTAACTCAAGTAGCCCTCTTCTAACAGCATTTCGGGCATCACAGGTCAAAGTATGCAACATGAACTAGGGTTCGGAGGAAAAAGTCAACCGGATCTAGATCCAGATCGGATCTCGCCGGGTACTGTAGCGCACGGATCCCGAGGACTGCCGGTCGGACTCGCCGGAGATCGAGGTGGCCGGAGCTGCTCCGGGGACTCGCCGGAGTGTCGGAGATCGAGGGAGAGGCGGCGGAGGGGCACCGGGGTGAGGCCACCGGCGTGCTCGTCGGCGCTGGGCGGTGGCGGCGCGGCCTTGCCGGCGCGGTGGCGGAGGCGGCTGGCGTCGGCGGGGAGTTTGGCGGCGGGGCTACCGCGAGGTGCGGCCGGCGAACGGTGCCGGGGAAGAAGGGCGCGGGGCTCTCGGGCGGGCCGGAGATTGGCTCCGCGGGCCCAGCGGCGATGTGGGGTGCGGTGGACACGTGGCGGCGCGGGAGTGGACCGGGCGGGCGGCGGACGTGTCCGGCGGCCGGCGGACGTGTCCGGCCGCGCGGAGGAGGCAATTTTTAGGGTTTCGGGAGAGGGGAACCGCGAATTTGGAATGGGGGGTGTATATATAGGCATAGGGGGAGCTAGGAGAGTCCAAATGAGGTGCGGTTTTCGGCCACGCGATCGTGATCAAACGCTCTAGATGATGGAGCAAGGTTAGGTGGGTTTTGGGCCAAAATGGAGGGGTGTTGGGCTGCAACACTCACGAGGCCTTTTCGGTCCCTCGGTTAACCGTTGGAGTATCAAACGAAGTCCAAATGATACGAAACTTGACAGGCGGTCTATCGGTAGTAAACCAAGGCCGCTTGGCAAGTCTTGGTCCAATCCGGAAATGTTTAATCCCCACACACGAAAGAATGCTAGAAATGGCCACCGGAGGAGAACGAAGCACCGGAATGCAAAACGGACAACTGAGAAAATGCTCGAATGCATGAGATGAACACGTATGCAAATGCAATGCACATGATGACATGATATGAGATGCATGACAATGATAACAACACACGAAGACAAAGACCCAAACCCAAGGAAATAAATATAACTTAACGCCGGAAACGGCAAGAGTTGGAGTACAAATTGGGAAAGTTATATCCGGGGCATTACAACACTCCACCACTATGAAAGGATCTCTTCCCGAGATCTAGGACTGAAAGAACGCCAGATACTCAGAACGGAGGTGATCCTCATGTTCCCAGGTAGCTTCACGGTCGGAATGGTGTGACCACTTGACTTTGAGAAATTTGATCGACTTGTTGCGAGTCTTGCGTTCAGACTCTTCGATAATAGCAACTGGGTGCTCACGATAAGAGAGATCTTCTTGGAGCTCAATGTCCTCGAAGTTGACTGTACGGTCAGGAGTCTTGAAGAACTTTCGAAGCTGAGAGACATGGAACACATCATGAACATTTGCAAAGTTTGAAGGAAGCTCGAGTTGATAGGCGAGGTCGCCTCTCTTGCTGACAATCTTGAAAGGTCCCACGTATCTAGGGGCAAGCTTCCCTTTGATACCGAAGCGACGAGTATCTTTCATAGGAGAGACGTGGAGGTAAACATGATCTCTGATCTCGAAAGCCAAATCACGGTGCTTACTATCATAGTAGCTATTCTGGCGGGATTGGGCTGCTTTGAGGTTATCACGAATGACTTTGCACATTTCCTCTGCCTCTGTGATTAAGTCATTACCCAGCAGCTGACGTTCACTGGTTTCAGACCAGTTGAGAGGGGTACGACACTTCCTACCATACTTAATTTCAAATGGGGCCTTGCCCGAACTTGCTTGAAAACTATTGTTGTAGGAGAATTTAGCATAAGGAAGACAATCCTCCCACTTCATGCCGAAGGAGATCACACAAGCCCTGAGCATATCTTCAAGAATCTGGTTGACACGCTCGACTTGACCGCTTGTTTGAGGATGGAAAGCAGTGCTGAAGCGAATGTTGGTGCCCATGGCCTTCTGAAAAGAATCCCAAAACTTCGAGGTAAAGATGCTGCCACGGTTTGAAGATATCACTTGAGGAATACCGTGCAGAGAGACAATTCGAGAGGTATAGAGTTCCGCCAATTGAGCTACAGTGATCGACTCTTTGATAGGCAGAAAATGAGCCACTTTGGTGAGTTTGTCAATGACAACGAATATAGCATCATTGCCACGCTTGGACTTTGGAAACCCAGTCACGAAGTCCATTTCAATGTGGTCAAACTTCCATTCTGGAATGGCAAGAGGTTGGAGGAGACCAGCTGGCCTTTGGTGTTCTGCCTTCACACTTCTGCAGACATCACATTCATTCATGAATTGAGCGATCTCGCGCTTCATTCGAGTCCACCAATAAGCTTGCTTAAGGTCCTGATACATCTTCGTACTCCTAGGGTGGATGGAGAGGAGAGAATTGTGAGCCTCGTTCATGATCACTTTACGGAGGTCACCTTTGGGTACAACAATTCGATCCTCGAAGAAAAGAGTATCCTTGTCATCAAGGCGGTAGCACTTGTACTTGGGTTGACTCTTGGCAATCCCAATCTTCACCTTCTTCACCATAGCATCAAGAAGCTGGGCTTGGCGAATCTGGTCTTCCAAGGTAGGAGAGACTTGAAGGTTGGCGAGGAAACCTTGAGGAACAACTTGCAGATTCAGTTTGCGGAAAGCTTCACCAAGCTCGGGTTGATAAGGCTTAAGAATCAGACTGTTGCAATACGCTTTCCTGCTCAATGCATCAGCAATCACATTGGCCTTCCCTGGAGTATACTCGATACTCGGATTATACACTTGAATCATTTCGACCCATCAAGTTTGCCTGAGGTTGAGATTAGGCTGAGTGAAGATGTACTTGAGACTCTTGTGATCAGTGAATATGTCCACTTTTCTTCCCAATAGAAGATGTCTCCAAGTCAAAAGAGCATGCACAACTGCCGCCAACTCGAGATCATGAGTGGGGTAGTTCTTCTCATTAGGCTTCAACTGGCGAGATGTATAAGCAACAACTTTCTTCTCTTGCATCAATACCGCGCCAAGACCTTGGAGAGAGGCATCGCAAAAGACCTCGTACGGTTTGGATTCATCAGGCGGAGTGAGAACTGGAGCAGTGATCAATTTCTCTTTCAAAGTGTTGAAAGCAATATCACACTCCGGAGACCAAACGTACTTGAAGTGCTTTTTGAGAAGATTAGAGAGAGGCTTCGCGATCTTAGAAAAGTTTTCAACGAATCTTTGGCAATAGCTTGCGAGACCGAGGAAACTACGGAGTTGCTTCACGTTCTGAGGAGGTTCCCAATTCATAATTGCAGACACCTTCTCAGGATTCACGGCAATGCCCTTGGCAGAGATGATATGACCAAGATAAAGAACCTCATCGAGCCAAAATTCACACTTGGGGAACTTGGCATAGAACTGATGTTCTCTGACCTTATCGAGAACCAAACGCAAGTGCTTGGCATGATCTTCCTTGTTCTTCGAGAAAACCAGAATGTCGTCGAGATAGACCAAAATGAAGTCATTGGTGTAGGCGTTGAAGATGAAGTTCATCATGCGAGAGAACGTCGGAGGAGCGTTGACGAGGCCAAAAGACATGACAGTGTATTCATATGAACCAAAGCTTGTCCTGAAAGCCGTCTTGGGAATATCTTGCTCACGGATTCGAATCTGATGATAGCCCATATGGAGATCAAGCTTGGAGAATAGTTGAGCACCTTTGAGTTGTTCGAACAGCTCATTGATGTTGGGAAGTGGGTATTTGTTCTTGATGGTCTTCTTGTTCAATGGACGGTAATCAACACAAAGTCGGTCCGTTCCATCCTTCTTCTTCACAAAAAGAACACCATAGCCCCACGGAGAAGAACTAGGCCGGATGAGACCCATTCTCTCTTGCTCATCGAGTTGCTTCTTCAGCTCCTTCAACTCTTCAGGTCCGAGCTTGTAAGGACGTTTGCACACAGGTTCCGTACCTGGCTCAAGATCAAAAACGAACTCAACTGGCCGGTGCGGAGGCATTCCTGGGAGCTCTTCTGGAAAGACGTCTTGATATTCACAAACGACTGGAAATTGCGAGATGGCATCCAGTTCACCCTTCTCATTGAGAGAAAACAGACAGATGGTATCATCACGAGTGGCAAAGACATTTACATCCTCAGACGAATGAGTCAATTGAATCTGCCTGGCTGCACAATCAAGATGTGCCTTGTGCTTAGAAAGCCAATCCATTCCGAGAATAAGGTCGATATCCGAGTTATCAAGAACCACCGGAGAAGAGAGAAACTTGTAGTCTCCCAACGTGATAGAGATATCGGGAGCAACCAAACTCAAAGTCAAAAGCTTGCCGGGAGAAACAACTTGCATGACTTTGGGCATGATCTCAGTATCAACACTGTGCTTCGATGCAAACGGGCATGAAAAGAAAGAATGCGATGCACCAGTATCAAAAAGAACTTCTGCAGGAATATCATTAACAAGAAGGTTACCCATGATGACATCTGACGAGTCCTCTGCCTGAGCTGCATTCATCAAATTGACCTTGGCGTGCTTGGGGTTATGCTTGACCACAGCTGTACTTGCCGATCTGATAGGAGGAGGAGGAGGAAGACGCCTTTGGTTGAAACACTTGTTGGCTTAGTGACCCTTCTGTTGGCACTTGTTGCACGTGACCTCTGAAGGAGGACGGTGGTACGGAGCACTCGATCTTGGAGGTTGAGACGAAGACTTGTTCTGAAAGCCAGGGTTGGGTGGGTGGGAAGAACCACTGCCACCTTTGCTCTTCTGCTGATACGGCTGACGGAACCGAGGAGGAGGAAGCCAATACTTCTGCTGCTTGGCCACATGAGTAGATGAAGAAGGCGTAGTGTCTCTGACTCGCTTCTTGGAAGCATCACACCTCAACTGAGCAGCCTCTTGCTTCAGTGCCATGTTGTAGAACTCATCGTATCTCAACAGCTCAAAGAGGACAAGAGCGAGCTGAATTTCTTCTCTGAGACCACCCCTGAACTGGTATATCATGCTCTTCTCATCAGGTACGTCCTGCTTGGCAAAGCGGGCGAGCTTCTGAAACAACTTGTTGTAGTCATAGACAGACAAAGAGCCTTGCTTCAGGTTGCGGAATTCCTCACGCTTACTTTCAACCACACTTTGAGGGATGTGATGAGCTGGGAAATCTTGACGGAAATCATCCCAAGTGATCAGACGTCCACCTCTGGAATCCTTGTACTGCTGGAACCATTCTGCAGCTTGATCTTTGAGTTGGAAGGAAGCGAACTTACCAAAGTCCTCAGGCCTGACGTTACTGCACTCGAAATGCTTGCACAGATCCACAAGCCAATCGTCAGCATCTGTTTCCTCAACACAATTGCTAAACGTCTTTGGCCCATTAGCAAGGAACTGGTTCAGTGTAGCAAAATTATTCTGATTGTTGCCTTGATTCCCTTGGCTGCCTTGATTGCGCTCTTGGAGAATTTGCATGATCAATTGTGTGTTTGCATTGGTTGCGGCCATCACAGCTTGCCATGCCTCCGGAGTAGGTGGAGGTGGATCTGGATTCGGAGTCGTGCGCGTTGGAGGAGCCATCCTGAAGAGGTTGACCACCATTAGCACATTGATACGCAAAATATTGAAGCTGAATCCAACGGAATGAAAATTGCAACATAAATTCTTCACATCCGAACAAAATGAATGAATGCATTCCGCTTGAAATGGTCACATATCCATAAATTGAGAAGCCACGTAGAATGAAGGTAGATAAATAAATCACCAAGGTACGGATCAAGAACGAATAATCGGTAAGAAATCCCAATCTCAAACCAATATCCGTGGAAGAAGAACTAGAGCTACAAGAATTCCCACCTATGAAACTCCCGAACCTTTCCGGTTATGCAATCAGGTGTTGGGGATACAGGGGAAGCATAATATCTTACCCAAACTAGCAAATCCTACATCCAGCTGTATCCATCCTTCAACACATAACCAAGAAGCCTTCGGAAACCATCTACCTCAACCTTCGAAAATCATCCGTTATACCAGTTATGGCGATACTCCCGAACTCCCGCCCCAGTACTGGGTGGCGTCGAGGTTATCTCACCAACGAACTGCATAAAAGAGATTTTCGATGTCGGCGTACTAAACTCAGGTATTCCAGAACTGCAACGATAAAATTCTGATGACAACACCTCAGAGCTCAACTCCCCGGGACACTTCCACTAAACCCCTAACAGGAGGCACCAAGACAATGTTCTCATCATAAAAGCATCGGAACGATTCCAAGATACCCGCGTGATCCTAAAAATTTTTAGTGAAATTTGAGAAGAGAAGAGTCAAAACTCTACGTCAGGATGCCTTACCAGAGCGATGAGGAGACTGGGAAGTAAAAAGAATTCCTAACTCTCCAATATATAATTCCTAAATGACTCAAAACATTTTTCTAGACACAACTCGGCTGCTATAACGATCAAGCAATGGGGCTCCTAAGGTCGGGGAAGGCTCTGATTACCAACTTGTAACACCCTCGATGCGACTATATCTCCCACGTGTTGAGGCACGACTTAGAGGCATAATCGCATTGAAGGCATATCTCGCAAGTCAGGTAATCATCACAAACATCCCATGTAATATAAATAATGAAAAGGGATAACATAGTTGGCTTACACTCGCCACGTCAATCAAGTACATAATTAACATACATCATCCAAACACTCATGGCTCGACTACGGCGCCAAAATGGAAGAAAACCCAACATGCGACACGGTCCTGATCACCCGAACTGGGCACCACTACTGATCATCAGGAAAGGACACATAGTATCACTGAGAGTCCTCGTCGAACTCCCACTTGAGCTCAAGTGCGCCATCTGGAGCTGTATCATCTGGCCCTGCATCTGGTGTAATAGAAATCTGTGAGCCACAGCGACTCAGCAATCTCGCACCCTCGCGATCAAGAATATTTAAGCTTAATAGGTAGGGTAAGGTAGATATATGTGGAGCTGCAGCAAGCGACTAGCATATATGGTGGCTAAATTATTCGCAAAAGAGAGCGAGAAGAGGAGGCAAAGCGCGAGCGAGAAACTAGAGAACAACCTGCGTAAACATTACTCCAACACCGTGTCCACTTCCCGGACTCCGCCGAGAAGAGGACATCACGGTAACACACTCAGTTGATTCATTTTAATTAAGTTAAGGTTCAAGTTATCTACAATCGGACATTAACAAATTCCCATCTGCCCATAACCGCGGGCACGGCTTTTGAAAGTTCAATCCCTGCAGGGGAGTCCCAACTTAGCCCATGACAAGCTCTCACGGTCAACGAAGGAATAGACCTCCACCCGAGACATTCCGATCAGACTCGGTATCCCGGTATAACAAGACATTTCGACAGGTTAAAACAAGACCAGCAACACCGCCCGAATGTGCCGACAAATCCCGATAGGAGCTGCACATATCTCGTTCTCAGGGCACACTCAAATGAGACATCCTACGAGTAAAACCAACCCTCAAGTTGCGCCGAGGTGGCCCCGCAGTCTACTCGTTCGGACCAACACTCAGAGGAGCACTGGCCCGCGGGGGGGGGGGGGGGGGGGGGGGGGGGGGGGGGGGGGGGGGGGGGTTAAATAAGATGACCCTTGGGCTCCGAAAACCCAAGGGAAAAAGAGGCTAGGTGGCAAATGGTAAAACCAATGTTGGGCATTGCTGGAAAAGCTTTAATCAAGGCGAACTATCAAGGGGTTCCCATTATAACCCAACCGCGTAAGGAACGCAAAATCCGGGAACACAACACCGATATGACAGAAACTAGGGCGGCAAGAGTGGAACAAAACACTAGGCGAGGTGCCGAGCCTTCCACCCTTTACCAAGTATATAGATGCATTAAGATAACATGGCCATATAATGATATCCCAACAAGTAAATAAATGTTCCACCAAGGAACGGTCTCCAATCTTCACCTGCAACTAGCAACGCTATTAGAGGGGCTGAGCAAGCGGTAACATAGCCAATCAACGGTTTGCTAGGGCAATGGTGGGTTAGAGGCTGAACATGGCAATTTGGGAGGCTTGAAAGCAAGTGGTAGGCATCGTAGCATTGGCATAGCAAAAGAGCGAGCAAAGTAGCATAGCAAAGATAGTAGTGATTTCGAGGGTATGATCATCTTGCCTGCAAAGTTGTCAGAGTTGACTGGATCCTCAAAAGCAAACTCAACGAGCTCCTCGTTAGCGAACTCGTCTCCCAGCTCTACCCAAACAAGACAAACAAGCAACAAGGATACAATCAACCACGTGCAAGCTCAAACAGTAAGATGCAATGATGGTATGCTATGCGGGATGCGATGCGGAATGCAAAATGCAAGATATGACAGGAAATGCATGAACCTGGCCTCAACTTGGAAAACCAAGTGTGGCACTGGAAATAAGAGATGAAATCGCTTGAAAACATATAAAGATCACCGGAATCGGAGTTACGGTTTGGAAATGGCAAGCGATTCAAAATTGGCACCGGTCTGCGATTTACAGCAATTAGGCATCTAAATGCAATGGAATGAACATGCTACATCACTCAAACATGGCATCAAAATACATGGCAGGGAAGCATTCAAGATGCTTAACCAAAGACTAGCATTGAGCCACGACAAATTCATCGATTAACAGGTTCAAACAAGCATGGCAAAAACGCAAATGGAAAACAGATCTCAGGCTTAGTGAAATTAACACTTGTCTGAAATTTCAGATCATATAGCCCTCTTCGGAGCAACAAAACAACATGCTACAGGACCTGATTATGACAAAGAAGAACATGGCATGGAGCTACTCAAATATCTTAACAAAAGTCCCTTAGTGACCTTGAGCCAAAAGGGATCACAAAATATACTAACAAGCACACGAACATAGCAAAAACATAATCAGTTTTCAGACTTAGTGAAAACTGACACATGCTGAAACATAACTCACGAAGGCATGTTAACGAGCTCGATGCACTCACTACGGTGCAAGTCATGGCAAGACAAGCATACATCCATTAAGAAGGCACAAAATGCAAGATAGGCATGGAAAGAACAATGGCATAGCATGCACTGATCAACTACAACAACATCGGCAAAATCGCAAAGAAGTTGACGATCTGCCCAGATTCACAACGAAGCAAAAGTAGAGCTCGATTGACTCAAGCTAGGGTGCTCCATAATTTCGAACAAAGACATGGATGGATAGAGCACTACAATATTGACAAAATTCCTTTACTGATCATCCTCAAAAGAGGCACGGATCGCTAGGAAACAACACGAACATATGGCATCATGAACTAAACAATCCCAGGACTTAGTGAAATTACTAAGTCCCTGAAAACAGAATTACCGAGTGCCTCACTTTGCAAGCTTGCACTAGTCACCACACACATCACAAAAATACATGGGTTGCACCTCTGGAAAGATGACAAAACCCTTAACAAAACATATGTAGAACTCATGGGCATATCATGCACACATTAATCATGGCAAAAATGACAAAAGTCTAAGATGAAGTAGCAGATCTGAGAATTAACTCAAGTAGCCCTCTTCTAACAGCATTTCGGGCATCAAGATGAGCTCAAATGAAAATGATGCAATGGAATGAAATGATGTACTCTCTGGGACGAACATTTTGATATGCTATATGCCCAAATCGGAGCTACGGATGCGGAGATATCACAGGTCAAAGTATGGAACATGAACTAGGGTTCGGAGGAAAAAGTCAACCGGATCTAGATCCAGATCGGATCTCGCTGGTACTGTAGCGCACGGATCCCGAGGACGGCCGGTCGGACTCGCCGGAGATCGAGGTGGCCGGAGCTGCTCCGGGGACTCGCCGGAGTGCCGGAGATCGAGGGAGAGGCGGCGGAGGGGCGCCGGCGTGCTCGTTGGCGCCGGGCGGTGGCGGCGCGGCCTTGCCGGCGCGGTGGCGGAGGTGGCTGGCGTCGGCCGGGGAGCTTGGCGGCGGGGCTGCCGCGAGGTGCGGCCGGCGAACGGCGCCGGGGAAGAATGGCGCAGGGCTCTCGGGCGGATCTGGCCCGCCGTGGCCCGGAGCGGGCCGAAGATGGGCTCCACGGGCCCGGCGGCGATGTGGGGTGCGGTGGACACGTGGCGGCGCGGGAGTGGGCCGGGCGGCCGGCGGACGTGTCCGGCGGCCGGCGGACGTGTCCGACCGCGCGGAGGAGGCAATTTTTAGGGTTTCGGGAGAGGGGAACCGCGAATTTGGAATGGGGGGTGTATATATAGGCATAGGGGGAGCTAGGAGAGTCCAAATGAGGTGCGGTTTTTGGCCACGCGATCGTGATCGAACGCTCTAGATGATGGAGCAAGGTTAGGTGGGTTTTGGGCCAAAATGGAGGGGTGTTGGGCTGCAACACACACGAGGCCTTTTCGGTCCCTCGGTTAACCGTTGGAGTATCAAACGAAGTCCAAATGATACGAAACTTGACAGGCGGTCTACCGGTAGTAAACCAAGGCCGCTTGGCAAGTTTCGGTCCAATCCGGAAATGTTTAATCCCCACACACGAAAGAAAGCTAGAAATGGCCACCAGAGGAGAACGAAGCGCCGGAATGCAAAACGGACAACGGGGAAAATGCTCGAATGCATGAGATGAACACATATGCAAATGCAATGCACATGATGAAATGATATGAGATGCATGACAACGACAACAACACACGAAGGCAAAGACCCGAACCCGAGGAAATAAATATAACTTAACGCCAGAAATGGCAAGAGTTGGAGTACAAATTGGGAAAGTTATATCCGGGGCGTTACAAGTGGGTATGAAGTACTCTCTCTTCCTAGCTCGCTTGCTCAACGATTCCACGGCCTAGCTTGACGAACCCAAGGAAGACGAGACACAGAGGTTTATACTGGTTCGGTCCACCGTGTGGTGTAATACCCTACTCCAATTTGGTGGTGGATTGCCTCGGGTGGCTGAGGGTGAACAAGTACAATGGATGAACAACCTCAGGAGGTGAGGTGTTCTTGGGCTCGATGAACTGGTGAGCTCACTGGGGTGGAATGAATCCGTTCCCAGTTGCCTCTCTCTCTCTCTCTCTCTCTGCTAGACGTTCGATCGCCTGCTATGGTGTTTGGCTAGGTCCTGTTTATAGTGGCCTTGGTCCTCTTTCCAAATGTTAGGTAGGGAAGGGATCCCACAACGGCCAAGTTTGAAGGGAGACAACTAGTACAAGTAATCCTGACAAAAGGTGGTCTTCCCCTACCAAAGGCTCTGGTGGTGATGTTGCCATGGGCTCCACGATGACCTCCGTCCTACCGTCCTGGGGGTCCTGGTGTTGTTGCACCGATATGGAAACCTTTGCCTGATGCCTCGGGACCCCGCGCCTGCACTTGCCAACTTAGCACCAAAGAGGAAACTGGTACACTGTGCCCACTCGCGCCCACCTGGCCTTGGTCGTCATGGCTCAGGAGCCAGCCTAGAGAGGCTGCCCCTAGGGAGGTCTTGGTGTCGTCCGCCTCACGAGGCTTGCCCCTCGTGAGGGTCTTGAGTTGCTGCTGTTGAAGATGGGTCGTACCAGGCCATTGGTGGAGCCACGCATCGGTCCACAGTCAGGCAAGTCTAGGCACCCCCGGTCCCAAAATGCCGACAGTAGCCCCCGGGCCCAAGGCGTGCTCGGACTTGGCTACGAGGCGAAGCCAAAGGGCAAGTGCGGAGCACCGCGGGGCCTAACTACCTGCGTCCTTGATTTACACGTGTCAATTAGTGGGACGCGGGCGCCTCCACTTCCCCACGCTTCCTCGGCAGTCGTTTGATGTGACGATTCCCTGCTGCATGTAGAACAAAACCATCTTTACCTGCGATCGTGGAGGCCCACGGTTGGCCTCCGTCTGGCTATAAATGAGGAGGGGGGCCGAGCCCCCGTTGCCCATCTCCGTCTTCGCGCCTCTTGCTTCTTCCTCTTCCTCCTCGCTTCGCCGTCTTGCGGCGATACCCATGGTGCCGATAAGGAGGTTCGTCGCTGCTGAGAAAGGAAAAAAAGCCCCGCGAGGAGCAGGTACCACTTCCGCCGAAGAAGAGGTTTGGCCTCCCCCACAACATCGTCGTGAGGCAGGCGGTGATGAGGCCTTAGTACGAGCGGCCTCCTCCAGGCTACCCGCTGCCCTTGCACGCCCAAGCGCAAGTCTCTTGAGGAGGAGGCGGTGCCCCGCGCCACTCGCGTTACGGCGATGGTGGCCAGGCCATGGTGGCACGAGGTGCCGATCCACGAATTCATGCTGAGGGCACTTCCCGCGAGTTCGTGAAGTGGGCGGCAATGCCACCGCACTCGTGGATCAGATTCCTGCAGTTCTTCACTGAAGAGATGCCGCCGAGGGGGCCGCTCTAGCTGTGGTTGCAGCATGCCGGATGCATCTCACCGGCAATGGGAGCGGAGGTCAAGGTCGTCTCCCCGGGAAAGATCTTCATGACCCATGGATGGGGCAAAGTCGCCCGCGTCTGTTGCACGACGGGGGCCCTCGCCATCCACTTCGAGTACGACGGGCGCCTCCATGCTGTTCTTCAAGGTCTTCGACAAGGAAGTCCACCGCCCGGAGTGCTACCCTGGAGGGGACCATGAGGACGGCACGACAGCGGGCGCCGGGCCCGCCCCTGGACCTGCCGGCAGTTCCTCCAGCAGCAACGACGGCTCATGGGGGTCGAGCAACTCTCCTGAGCTTGACGAGACTCCGTAGACGAGCCACGATAGCTACGTTCCCCAAGCTCCCGCCATGCTCAGAGCACTGTGACGGCATCCGCTCGTCGTCATCGATGATCTGGAAGGGGTTGGCCCCGACCCCTCGTGGCTCAAAGTTGATGATGGCATCAGTGGAGATGTCTGAAGCTAGGGCTTCCGGAAGCTTCCTTCTTTTGTTCCCTGGAAGGAATCGAGATGAACCCCATGGGAGTGTGTTAAGAATATGTAGTGCTTTTGCGCCAACATTATTCCCATTATGATGTTTGTGGTTGCGCACCTCTTGCTTCGGCATTGTCCCCCCTTTTCGTCCTTGCGGTAGCTTAGTGCTCTACGCCGGTAGGTCCCAGTCCCCAGGCAGGCTTCAGCCGTCGCTAGTATGCCAGGTCCCGATGTCGTGGTCAAGGCCATGAGGTGAGCGGCCCGAGGTCCGGTAAGAGCTCCTGAGACGCGATGCTCAAGAGGTCCCCCTTTGCGTGCAAGCATCTTCCTAAAGGCAGAAAAGGAAGGTGGCATTGCCGGAGCAAGGCTGCAAGAGTCTAAAATCCTGAGTAGCAGTGCTGGGCTAACTTGAATGGGTGACTTATCTTAGCGAGCCTAAGGCGATTCCTTGCGCCGCGCTTGATTTATGTGCCAATGATGGTTATACAGCCAGGTTAGGTCCGCGCCAGCTTCCCCCTTTCACACCCTCCTGAGTGCTCTGCGTCCTCGGGTCCCGATCCTTGAGCGAAGCTCAGCTGCCACTGGTATGCCAGGTCGCGATGCCGTGGTCAAGGCTAGGGGGTGATGGCTGGATATTCAGTAAGAGCTCCTGAGGCGCGATGCTCAGGAGCCCTCCTTTTAATGCGCAAGCGAAGCGCGTGAAAGAGAGCAGCTGGTAGGGTCACCTGTATCTAGGCTCCGGAGATTCCTGCGGGTTAGTGCAAGGAGAGAGTACCGCTCATAACTGTGTTTGCCATCCTGCCATTGATCGTTCAGCAACAAGATGAAGGCACTGCGGATCTCGTGAGGTGACGTGCGTTGAGCGGGCCGTGAGCTAGAGCTCGATCACACATGTTTATCAGCATTGCATCGACGAACCCGAGCACAAGTGTCGTGCCAGCATGTGAAACCCGCATTGCAGGATGAGCAAGTGGCCGATCAGCAACATGGGAGGCCGCGATGAGTAATAACCAGGTAGTCCATAATCATAAAGAAACTCATGCAAGGAGGCGAGCTAGTTCAGAATAGATGCAAGAACGATACATGCTACAGGGACGGACTCGTGTGGCCTGGGGATTATGCAGCCCAAGGGGCTCCCCCAATAGAGTAGGCGAAAGATGCAAAAATATACACTCATAGGGATAGGCCCATGAGACCTAGGGATGTTGTAGCCCGAGGGGCGCCGCCAGCTGAAGTAACCAGAAAATGTCACCTGGCACCGTTGTCGAAGAGGTGTTCGAGCAGCTGAAGATGCGCGTTGAAGAAGTCGCTCCTCATGAGTCACCCGATGACCGGTTCCTAGGGGACCCCGGAGGTTCCGGATCCTCCTCCCCAGGAGGGCCCGGTGCCTGGCTTCGTGAGCCGCCAAGGCGCCCTGTATGAGCCAGTGGAAGGCGACAGCTGCGTTCGGCAAGCCGAAGGGCATGCGAACGTAGCTGTGTGGGGGACCCCTGCATCGACCAATGCTCGATGGCTAGAAGCGCCCCTGAAATGCGGCCCTGTTGAGCCCTGGAACATCGACCCCGATGCGCAGCTCATCGTCCGTGCTAGGACATGAGCTGCGCCAGGTGGTGGGCAGCGGTCGCCGCGCATGGCTCTTGCCTCTTGAAGCTCATTGGTGGTCTTGGTGATGTACTCCTAAGTACTAGCCAGCTCGTGCTTTGTGCCGTGATGAGGGAAGCATGCATTGAAGCATGCCTCCACGTGGTGCCCGAGTGCCTCCCTCGTGACATTGGCTAAGTCAAAGGCCCTCCAGAAGAGAGCCCCCGAGCCCAGCCTGAGGAGGGCGCCGGGCGCGCCTTCCTATGCGAGGGAGGAAGGTGCCCCATCCATGGGCACAGATCCTGAGGTGGTGCCGCTGGATACTCCGCCCTCCTAAAGCCCTTGGTAGAGCAGCTGCCTCTTCTTCTTGCGGACAACCTTAGGAGGGTAGACGTTGCCTTCGTTATCTGGGTTTTTGGCCCCCGCAGCCTGGTAAGCGCACTCGAGAGAGCACACTGCGTCCTTTTCCTTGCAGGCGACTGTGATGATGCCGCAACTTCCTGGCATCTTGAGGACATTGTAGCCGTTGTGGGTCACTGCCATAAATTAGGCCAAGGCCGGATACCCAAGGATGGCATTGTACGATTGCCGGATGTGGGCGACGTCGAAGTCGATGAGCTCAGTGCGGTAGTTTTCACGCTTGCCGAAGGTGACAGGGAGGCGGCCCTGCCTATCAGAGTGGTGGAGACGTTGATCACTCCTGAGAAGGGCCTGGTTGGCTGCAGCTGATCATACGGCACTCGGAGGCGGTCGAACGACTCAACAGAGAGAGCGTTGAGCCCCGCGCCGCCGTCGATGAGGGTTTTGGTGACAAGGATGTTTCTGATGATGGGCGAGCAGAGCATCGGGAGGGCGCCGACAGTTGCCGCGCACTTGAGCTTGTTGGACGAGTTGAAGGTAATGGTGCACTTGGACCACCTGAGAGGCCGCGTGACTTCGAGCCTGGGGAGAGTCGCGTTCACCTCACACGCGAACTGCTTAAAGATACACTGGGAGGCTGGGGCCTGAGCGCCGCGCAATATGCATGCAATGGCGCACGGCTCCTGGAAGACCCAATCCCCCTCGTCCTAGTGATGGTCATCGTTCCTCCTTGGCGGTGGTGGTAACGGTGGAAGGCCAGCCTTTCCTTGAGGTCGGTCCTCACGAGGATGATCCCTCCAAGCACCCTCACGAGGCTGGTCCTGCCAGCTGTCTTTGCGAGGCCGGTCGCGCCACTCCTGGCAGGGCCGTGGTCGTCCCAGCATCCTCCACTTCGTCCTCCTCCTTGGTCGTAACCTCGGTCATTGTGCTCGGGGCGTCGACTGAATCACCCATCATGGATGGCCCTGAGCTCTTGACAGTCATTGGTGCTATGGCTGTGCACATTATGGAAGGCGCAGAACGGGCAGTTGGCCTTGGATGACTTGGGGTGGTCGCAGCCGTGCTTCATTTCTGGCTCGGCCGCTAGCACGGCTGCTCCTTTGCGCTTCACGTCCTTGGTCTTGGCCTTCTTGTCTTCTAGGTTAGCGGCTGGAAGCTCGAGGAGGGAGAGGCGCCCCTCCTTAGCTCTCGCACACTTGGTCGCCATGTTGAACATCTCTAGAGCCGTGCACAGGTCCTCGTGGATGGCGGCCTCCTCCTTCATCTTGACATCACGGACGCCATCAAAGAATGCTGAGATGATGGCCTCGTCCGTCACCTTGGGGATCTTGAGGCGAACGCTGTTGAAATGCTAGATGTACTTTTGCAGAGTCTCCCTTGGCTGCTGCTTGATGCATCGTAGGTCACCAGCGACAGGCGGGCGGTCACGAGTGCCTTGGAAGTTGGTGACAAGGCGGTCACGCATCTCCCCCTAGGAGGAGATCGATCCCGCGGGCAAGTTAAGGAGCCACGAGTGCGCGCCATCTTTGAGGGCCATGGGAAACCAGTTCGCCATGACTTTCTCTTCGCCGTTGCCCGCCTCGATGCTCAGCTCGTAGAGCTGCAATAACTCAGTAGGGTCGAGGGTGCCGTCGTAGCGCGAAGGCAGGTCGGGCTTGAACTTGCCGGGCCAGACAAAGTTGCGCAGCTCGGGGGTGAAGGCGCGGCAACCTGCCGTGGTCACTGAGCCCGCCGTGGAGGTGGAGCCTGGTCTTGGTACCCATGCGTCGCTGCCACGGGCGGCGCACGGTCTCGATGTGGTGGTGCAGGGAGTGCATGAGCTTTTTCTTGTGGCCGAGGGACCTCCTGGCAGCTTCCTTCTTCGTGCGCGGGCACCCCAAGCGGTGGGTCGCACCGCAGGGCCGCATGTCTTGGTGCGAGGGTGACGTCTTGACATGGTGGTGGCGGAGGCGCTCCATGAGCCACGTCGCCCACACCAGGAGGCAGATGAGGTCCAGCCACTAGCGGTGCTGACGAGCTCGACGATGCGGTCCAGCCAGTCCTCGTAGAGGTCATCAACGGGGCGGTAATGCACGAGGTCGCTCGCCATGGGCAGCGCAGCCTGTGCATCCGCCGGCCTGCGGCAAGCGTGGGATGATGAACTGGCCGGAGTCAGCAACGGGGTGGTAGTGCGTCCGTCCCGCCACACGGAGGGGTACAACGACGAAGCCTGCTGCTAACTTGCTGTCGTGCCAGTGGTTGCGTTGGCAACGGGTGATGGAGAGCGGCGAGGAGGTCCACCAACGAGCGCCGTTTGGGTGATGCGGGCGTTGAGGGAGGCCCATCACACTCAACAAGGGCTTGGCGTGCGTCGGCCATCGGACTGGTGGAGCGGTGAAGCATGGATCAACGGAGGAAAAGCCTCGACGCACCCCTACCTGGCGCGCCAAATGTCAGATTATGGGTTCCGGCAAACCTTGTGAGGCTCGAACTTCGGGGTTCGCATGAAGTACTCTCTCTCCCTAGCTCCCTTGCTCAACGATTCCATGGCCTAGCTCGACGAACCCAAGGAACACGACACACAGAGGTTTATATTGGTTCGGGCCACCATTTGGTGTAATACCCTGCGCCAGTTTGGTGGTGGATTGCCTCGGGGGGCTGAGGATGAACTAGTACAATGGATGAACAGCTTCAGGGGGTGAGGTGTTCTTGGGCTCGAAGAACTGGTGAGCTCGCATGGGTGGAATGAATCCAATCCCAGTTGCCTCTCTCTCTTGGCTAGATCGGTCGATCGCCCGCGATGATGTTGGCTAGGTCCTATTTATAGTAGCCTTGGTCCTCTTCCCAAATGTTAGGTGGGAAGGGATCCCACAATGGCCAAGTTTGAAGGGAGACAACTAGTACAAGCTATCCTAACAAAAGGTGGTCTTCTCCTACCAAAGGCTCTGGTGGTGTTGCTGTTGTGGGCTCCGTGAAGACCTCCGTCCTGCCGTCCTGGGGGTCTTGGTCTTGTTGCACCGATAAGGAAACCTTTCCCTGATGCCTCGGGACCACGCGCCTGCCCTTGCCACCTTAGCACCAAAGAGGAAACTGGTACACTGTGCCCGCTGGTGCCTGCCTTGCCTTGGTCGTCATGGCTCACATCACATGAACCTCGGGAGGTGCTCCCTGCATAGATATCTCCGCTCCTAAGGAGCCAGCTTAGAGAGGCTGCCCATAGGGAGGTCTTGGTGTTGTCCGCCTCGCGAGGCTTGGACCTTGGCGAGGGTCTTGAGTTGCTGCTGCTGAAGATGGACCGTACCTGGCCATTGGTGGAGCCACGCATCGGGCCACAGGCAGGCAAGTCTGGGCAACCCCGGTCTGAGAATGCTGACACCTACGTGGCGTGCCAAAGATGTCGTGGGAAAACACGACCACCTATGTGGCCATCAGCCCCTTGTGGTTGGGCAGAGAGGATGAGCACATTGCACAAAGAGCGGAGGGCGTAGAGCAGCACAACATAGTTCACACAGGCGATTTTACCCAGGTTCAGGCCGCCACGAGGCATAAAACCCTACTCCTGCTTTGGTGGATTGACGAGGGATTGTGGTGGAGACACAACACTCTAGCCTTGCAAGGTTTACTCGGGGCGAGAGCAGCTAGGCGAGTTTGAGTGTACAAGGGTTCGAATCCTTTTTATGGTTGCCATGGCCCTCCTTTTATAGATCAAGGGGTCACCATAGTGGCAAATCAGTCATTGAGCACTGATTAGATAGCTATCATATCTAACTCCGCAGGCAGGTCAGGGCGCATTAAATGCGCCACTTAGGGTCACATCGTAGCGCAGCCCGACAAGCCTTGTTGGGCCATTTGGCCACCTTCTCGCCTGCCTGCATGACACATCTTTGGACGGGTGTCAATTGGAGGTGATTTCCATAGGAAGTGGATGCCACATGCCAAATAATAGCCACTTAGTCACCATCGGGCTCGACACCGCATCGATCGGTTGCATTGCTGTGAGGTGGAGCAGTGGAGCCTTGGCGAGGTAGTCCACCATCATCATGCCCGTCAGGCCTGCTGGGATGGTCTTGAGACTTTTCTTCAGGGCAACCATGACCTTGCTAGGCTCACCTGCCCGGCAAGTGAGGTTTTTGCTTGGTGGTATCTTGCTCCTCTAGTTTGACTTGGTCTTCTTGATCCGCCCTTTGATTTCTCAAAGTGTTGATCTCTTTCTGTTTGGTCTTGTCATGGACATTCCAACATTTCTCTTAAGACTGTGTATGGTTTGGGCAACACACTCAGGGTTTGTTGCACCGACATGCCTGCTCCTGCCTCTCGTGGCTGACTATGCCGCCGCACAGGCCTCATAGCCCCACCCTACTCCCATCGCTGGCCTAGCCATCCCTCTACTCACCCAGACCTCCTATTATTCTCTAGCCACGACAACCTCCAACTGCAGCCGAACCAGTAAACCCTCATACTCACCTCCTCGTCAGAAACAACTACCGAGTCTTCCGCAGCTCCGGGTCATTCCCTTCCTAGGCCTCACCGTCGTCCGCTACCTTGGTGCTCTCAGCGCGGTGTGGTCAACGTGGTCAAGGAACGACTTCCATCGAAAGAGGTCTGTATGTGGAGAGGCTGACAGTTGGGTCCATGGCCGCAGCAAGGAAGTGCCTCCTTACTACGCACAAAATAATGATTCCTCCGCCTAACAACACGGACCCATCGGAAGGGCCTCTATATTTTGCGAAAAAACATTCCCCCCTGATAGCTGGGATCCACTAGCAATATCTTCGGACGGAAGGAAGTGCTTCCATATTAGGCACAAAAAATTATTTCCCCCCCTGGCAGCTGGGACCCACTAGGTATATCTTCGCACACAAGGAAGTGCATCCTTATCTTCCCTGACAGCTGGTACCCACCCGACCTAAGCATACATAGCCTTGTCTGTCTGGCCGCGAACGTGTACGTACATACTGGTCGACCGGTCTCTCTGCAATGATGAATCATGGCCAAGCAAGAAGCAGGACGTGTAGTAGTAGAGCCCCCGACATAGCAGATGCCAAAAAATATGGTGTGCACGTACATACAACCAGATGCCAAAAAATATGGCCACGTACGTACATACGGGCGCGGTTTTGAATGCCTACTCATGCATACATACGGCCAAGGCTGGTGTACATGGAGAGGCAACAGATGGCATCAATTGTGTCTTGTTCATCGGAAGCCAACCAGCTAGGTCAGAATGGAGAAACTGTGTTGTGTTCATCAGGAGGCAACATAATGCGTCGTGTTCATCGAGAGCCAACTGGCTTGGACAGAACAGCCAAAACGAGGCCTAGCGTACCACAAAATGGAGGAAACGGACTTGTCTTCGACCGACTATGGTCGAAACGAGATCCTGTTCATCAAGAGGGGTCTGGCATACTACAAAACGGACGAAACGGACTTGTGTTGGAGCGCCTACGATTGAAATGGGGCCATGTTCATCGGGAGGGGTGTGTTGTACGGCCAAACGGGACTCCATGGGCTACTGTTCATCCACCGTCTACTGCCTCGCTCCAGCCTCCATGGGCTACTGTTCATCCACCATTGACTTCCTCCAGCCTCCACCTAGTACTGTTCATCCACCATCGACTTCCTCCAGCCTCCACCAGCTACTGTTCATCCACAATCTACTGTTCATCTAGCCTCCACTGGCTACTGTTCAACCAGCCCTCCACAGGGTCTTGTTCATCCAGCCTCCAGCAGCTACCACAATCTTTTCTACCACAATCCAAACTCCCTGATATTTTGCTCGCCCTCGTTTCTACCACAATATTTTCCGTCATGGACGGCCCAAAGATTGTCATGCAGGTGCATCCCTGGCCCGCCCAGGATGAAAAGCCCATTCTCTGTCCTGATTTCTTTTCATAGAAGTAGGGGCCCACCACGTGCATGAGGATACGTGGTTTTGTCACAATTATCGTCATAGAAGTGTCATAAGCATGACCAATTTTTTTTGTTCGGGCCAAAATGTCACGGGTGTATCTTTTTTGTAGTGAAATGTATTTGATATCAACTTAACTAATTCCACGTGAGTCTTATACATTCCAATATACATGATCACTCCAGGATCAAGCTTATTCAACCAATAAAGTAAAGAGGATCACCACCATAATGGACCAAGGGGTACAAATCGACCCATAAAATCCCAGCAGAAGCTAATGCACAAAAATATTCAACATTCCTAATAAGAATGATGAATTTATCATTTAATCCCAACATTTAGGCACCACAGTACATAACATCACATAATTAAAGAAGAATGTTCGATAGTTCAAGACATTCAGGAAAATAAATAAGAAATGGATTGCACAGGTGAATTGGTACTAACCTGGAATCTTTGTGCCAGTATGTAGCTCTTGTAAAAGAGATGAGACTCCAGAAATGACACTTCGAGGCAATATCTGCTAGCAAAGTTAACCTGAAAGAATTAACACGAGAGGAAATCTTGAATGTGTAAATGCATGAATGGTTCCTCAGATCAACTTTAAAGCTAACATCAAGCATGTTTATACAACTTAACATCATTAGTAATACTACTTCACATTTTGACTAGTAGAAGGACAGGGAGGATTCTTGCCAACTTTACTGAATTCAATAGAGGATATCAGAAACAAACAAACACACTATGTCAAAATGAGAGTCTTAATGGTTGATCACTTAAAAACCCCAACATTTCCTGTGCTTGCTACTTTTTTTGACTGGGAACTCCTGTGCTTGCTACTTGCTAGTGCCATTCAATAGTTCACACTAGCATGGTCGTATTTGGTTGTGAATAGGTATCCCATATAGAAGGAACACAATGAAAGTTATCCTGGTTAATGTCATTCGAAGTTGGAAATAGATACTCCCTCCGTTCGGAAATACTTCATCAAAATGGATAAAAGGAGAGGTATCTAGACGTATTTTAGTTCTAGATACATCTCTTCTTATCCATTTTGACGAAAAGTCATGTTGGACGGAGGGGGTATACACTTTTTTGTTGTCTCCCCATATTGGGAACAGAGATTTGTGCCAGGTTCAGACATGACATCCAGTGCAGGTAGTACAATATACAACGCGACTTCAGACAATGGCATCCTTGAGTGTTGTGCATTAATTTAAAATAACATGTTGCTTGGGAGCAGGTTCTGGGGTCTAATTAACAGGCCATTGCATTGTAAACAAGAAAAATCGGAGACTAAACTACACATCTTCAGACCAAAAATTGGCACTGCTTCAAAGTGCAGAAGTAGCTCACCTGAAACCTGGTCTTGATGGTGTTGATGGGGTAGAGCACCATCTCCACCATGATGCTAGCGGCTTCTCCGGCTAGTACACGTAATCAGTCCCCTTCACCCGCGACTGACTGCGAGGTTGCAGATGGCGAAGTGAGCTTGTACCGAGCCACTAATAATACATGGATGGAGATGGGCACCGAACAATGAGAGAGATGGGGAAGGAGGAGCGGACGCACCATAGAGGATCTGGAGGAAATTGAAGGGCTTCTCTTCCCCTTTCCCGCCGCCGCCGCCCATGTGTGCCTGCCGGCCATCGAGAAACCTGCACCAAGGTCTAGAGGAAAATAGAAGGCAACTTAAGTTATTTTCCTAATTGCCACCAAAATCTGCAAGGGAGAGAGGAGAGGGGAGGATTCGCACCTGACCGGGGCGATGGGAGAAGGAGTGATACATCCATTTTGCATCATGATTTTATATTAATATTTATTGTATTATGTGTTGTTATTACACATTATGGCACACTCCTAATGCCTTTTCTCTCTTATCTTACAAGGTTTACACAAAGAGGGAGAATGCCGGGAGGTGGAATTCTGGACCAAATATGAGAGACCTATTCTGCACAAATCCAAAAGTCCTGAAAATTTACGGAGATTTATTTTGGAACATGTAAAAAATATTGTGCGAAGAAAGTACCAGAGGGGACCCATCAGGTAGCCACAATGGTGGGGGCGCGCTACCCCTCTGGCTTGTGGGCCCCCTGGCCGGCCTCCAGTGCCCATCTTTTTCTATATGATGTGTTTTAACCTGGAAAAATCAAGGGGAAGCTTTCGGGACGAAGCGCCGCCGTCTCGAGGCGGAACTTCGGCAGAACCAATCTAGGGCTCCAGCGGAGCTGTTCTGCCGGGGAAACTTACGTCTGGGAGGGGGGAATCGAAGCCATCGTCATCACTAACAATCCACTCATCTAGAGGGGGTCAATCTCCATCAACATCTTCACCAGCACCATATCCTCTCAAATCCTAGCTCATCCATTTGTATCTGGTCTTTGTCCCAAAACCTCAAATTGGTACCTGTGGGTTGCTAGTAGTGTTGATTACTCCTTGTACTTGATGCTAGTAGGTTTATTCGGTGGAAGATTATATGTTTAGATCCTTAATGCTATTCAATACCCCTCTGATTATGAACATGAATATGCTTTGTGAGTAGTTACATTTTTTCCTGAGGACATGGGAGAAGACTAGTTATAAGTAATCATGTGAATTTGGTATTCGTTCGATATTTTAATGAGATGTATGTTGTCAATCCTCTAGTGGTTTTATGTGAACGTCAACTATGTGACACTTCACCATGATTCAGGCCTAGGGGAAGGCATTGGGAAGTAATAAATAGATGATGGGTTGCTACAGTGACAAAAGCTTAAACCCTAGTTTATGCATTGCTTCGTAAGGGGCTGATTTGGACATACATGTTTCTGGCTATGGTTAGATTTATCTTAATTGTTCTTTCATTGTTGTAACACCCCGGATATAACTCTCCAAATTTGTACTCCAACTCTTGCCGCTTCCGGCGTTAAGTTATATTTATTTCCTCGGGTTCGGGTCTTTGTCTGCGTGTGTTGTTTTCGTTGTCATGCATCTCATATCATGTCATCATGTGCATTGCATTCGCATATGTGTTTCATCTCATGCATTCAAGCATTTTCCCCGTTGTCCGTTTTGCATTCCGGCGCTTCGTTCTCCTCCGGTGGTCAATTCTATCTTTCTTTCGTGTGTGGGGATTAAACATTTCCGGATTGGATCGAGACTTGTCATGCGGCCTTGGTTTACTACCGGTAGACCGCCTGTCAAGTTTCGTATCATTTGGACTTCGTTTGATACTCCAACGGTTAACCGAGGGACCGAAAAGGCCTCGTGTGTGTTGCAGCCTAACACCCCTCCAATTTGGTCCAAAACCCACCAAACTCTGCTCCATCACCTAGAGCGTTCGATCACGATCGCGTGGCCGAAAACCGCACCTCATTTGGACTCTCCTAGCTCCCTCTATGCCTATTTAAACACCCCCCATTTTTCGGATCTCTTCTTCCTCCCCGAAACCCTAAATCCTCTCTCCGCCGCACCGGACGTGTCCGAACGAGCCGTACAACATCCGGATTCCGCCGCCGCCACCCAGCGCCCGACACATGGCAAGTGGGAGCCCCACTTCGCCGCCGCCCGCCGCGGCCCGCGAAGGACCGCAACCGGCCCCCGCGGCCCGAGCCGCCTGCGCCGCCTCCTACCCCGCACCGCCGCCGTCTTCATCGAGCCCGGCCACCCGAGCCACCCCACGCCATCGCCGGCCCCGCCGCCGCAACGACCGCGCCGGCGTGCGCCGCCCCTTCCTCGCCGATCCACCGCCGCCTCCACGCCGCCGTCCCGCGCCGGCGAGAGCGCCGCCCCGGCCTCTCCTCCCCTCGGCCGTCTTCCCCGCCGGCGACGAGCTCTTCTCCGGCCTCCCTCGTCTACTCCGGCCACCACCGCGGCCATTTCCGGAGACCTCGGTGCGAGGTGCTACAGTAACTACTACAGTGCGCCAGATCTGGATCTGGAATCTCGGTTGACTTTCCCTCCGAACCCTAATTTTTATGCAAACTTTGACCTGTGATATCTCCGCATCCGTAGCTCCGATTTGGACATATAACATATCAAAATGTTCGTCTCGTAGAGTACATAATTTCATTCCATTGCATCATTTTCATTTGAGTTCATATTCATGCCCGAAATTCTGTTAGAAGAGGGCTTCATGAGTTAATTGTCAGATCTGCTAGCTCATCTTAGACTTTTGTCATTTTTGCCATGATTGTTGTGTGCATGCTATGCCCGTGAGTCCTATATATGTTTTGTTAAGTGTTTTGTCATCTTTCTAGAGGTGCAACCGATGCATTTATGTGATGTGTGTGGTGACTATTGCAAGCTTGCAAAGTGAGGCACCCGGTAACTCTGTTTTCAGGGAATGGCATTGCCAAGGGATACTCTCCGAAGCTCTTTTACTCACATATGTTTGTGTCACAATCTTTCAACCCCCTGACAGTTTGATTCTGGAAGTCCTCTTGCACTATGAAAATAAAGGTTTTTGCTTGGATGCTCATTATGGATAGGCTGAATACCAAAGATATGGTGGAACGGAGGCATTGGCATTTGGAGGATGGAGTAAACTGTGTTCTCTGCCCTTTGCAGACTAGGGAAACAAGAGATCATTTGTTCTTCAATTGCAATTTTAGTGTCAGGATCTGGAACTATTTGCAAATTGATTGGTCCTCAGGTGCCTCGATGAAGGAGCTAGTCATCAATGCAAGCAGGAGTTTTAGGAAACCTTTCTTCACTGAAGTGGTCTTTATAGCTTGCTGGAATATATGGATTGTCAGAAATGCTAAGGTCTTTAGGCATCAGAGAGCTGGATTTAATAAATGGAGAACAGCTTTTCTTCATGATATTGCCCTTATGCAATATAGGGTTAAGCCTGCTTTTAAGGATGATCTCCTTAAATGGATCTCTTTTCTTCCACCTTGATCCTTTTTGTTGTTTTTCCTCCTTTTAGTTTAGCTTGATTACCCCTTGTAATCCCCCTTGTACTTGTTCTTGTCTTGCCTTTTAATAAAGTTTTAATTTGCTGTGGGGGTTTTTCCCTACAGTCCAGAGTCAAAAAAAAACTCTGTTTTCAGGGACTTAGTATTTTCACTAAGTCTGGGATTGTTTAGTTCACGATGCCATATGTTTAGGTTATTTCCTAGTGATCCGTGCCTCTTTTTAGGATGATCAGTAAAGGAGTTTTGTTAATATTGTAGTGCTCTATCCATCCATGCCTTTGTTTGTAATTATGGAGCAACCTATCTTGAGTCAATCGAGCTCTACTTTTGCTTCGTTGTGAATCTGGGCAACTTGTTTGCGATTTTGCTGGTGATGTTGTAGTTGATCCGTACATGCTATGCTATTGTTCTTGCCATGTCTAGCTTGCATTTTGTGCCTTATTAATGGATGTATGCTTGCCTTGCCATGACTTGCACCGTAGTGAGAGCATCGAGCTCGTTAACATGCCTTCGTGAGTTATATTTCAGCATGTGTCAGTTTTCACTAAGTCTGAAAGCTGATTGTGTTTTAGCTATGTTTGTGTGCTTGTTAGTATATTTTTTGATCCCTTTTGGCTCAAGGTCACTAAGGGACTTTTGTTTAGCTTGTTGAGTAGCTCCATGCCATGTTCTTCTTTGTCTTAATCAGGTCCTGTAGCATGTTGTTTTGTTGCTCCGAAGAGGGCTTCATGATCTGAAATTTCAGACAAGTGTTAATTTCACAAAGTCTGAGATTTGTTTACCATTTGCGTTTTTGCCATGCTTGTTTGAACCTGTTATTGGATGAATTGGCCGTGGCTCAGTGCTAGATTTTGTTAACCATCTTGAATGCTTCCCTGCCATGTATTTTGTTGCCATGTTTGGGCGCTGTAGTATGTTCATTTCATTGCATTTAGATGCCTATTTGCTGTAAATCGCAGACCGGTGTCATTTGAATTGCTTGCCATTTCCAAACCGTAACTCCGATTCCAATGATCTTTATATTGTTTTCAAGTGACTTCATCCCATCTTTCCAGTGGCACACTTGGATTTCCAAGTTGAGGCTAGGTTCATGCATTTCCTGTCATATCTTGCATTTTGCATCCCGCATCGCATCCCGCATAGCATACCATCATTGCATTTTATTGTTTGAGCATGCACGTGGTTGATTGTATCCTTGTTGCTTGTTTGTCTTATTTGGGTAGAGCCAGGAGACGAGTTCACTAACGAGGAGCCCGTTGAGTTTGCTTTTGAGGATCCAGTCAACTCTGACAGCTTTGCAGGCAAGATGATCATACCCTCGAAATCACTACTATCTTTGCTATGCTAGTTTGCTCGCTCTTTTGCTATGCCAATGCTACGATGCCTACCATTTGCTTGTCAGCCTCCCAATTGCCATGTCAAACCTCTAACCCACCATGTCCTAGCAAACCGTTCATTGGCTATGTTACCACTTTGCTCAGCCCCTCTTATAGCGTTGCTAGTTGCAGGTGAAGATTGGAGCCGATCCTTGTTGGAACATTTATTTACTTGTTGGGATATCATTATATTGCTATGTTATCTTAATGCATCTATATACTTGGTAAAGGGTGGAAGGCTCGGCCTCTCTCCTAGTGTTTTGTTCCACTCTTTCCGCCCCTAGTTTCTGTCATATCGGTGTTATGTTCCCGGATTTTGCGTTCCTTACGCGGTTGGGTTATAATGGGAACCCCTTGATAGTTCGCCTTCATTAAAGCTTTTCCAGCAATGCCCAACCTTGGTTTTACCATTTGCCACCTAGCCTTCTCTTTCCCTTGGGTTCTGCAGACTCCAGGGTCATCTTATTTTAACCCCCCCGGGCCAGTGCTCCTCTGAGTGTTGGTCCCACTGAGCGATGTCCAAGGCTACCAGGGGCAACTCTGGGTTGGCTTACCCGACGTCTGGCTCATCTGAGTGTGCCCTGAGAACGAGATATGTGCAGCTCCTATCGGGATTTGTCGGCACATTTGGGCGGTGTTGCTGGTCTTGTTTTAACCTGTCGAAATGTCTTGTTGTACCGGGATACCGAGTCTGATCGGAATGTCTCGGGTGGAGGTCTATTCCTTCGTTGACCATGAGAGCTTGTCATGGGCTAAGTTGGGACTCCCCTGCAGGGATTGAACTTTGGATAGCCGTGCCCGCGGTTATGGGCAGATGGGAATTTGTTAATGTCCAGTTGTAGATAACTTGAACCTTAATTTAATTAAAATGAATCAACCGTGTGTGTTACCGTGATGACCCCTTCTCGGCGGAGTCCGGGAAGTGGACACGGTGTTGGAGTTATGTTTGCTCAGGTTGCTCTCTCTAGATTCTCGCTCGTGCTTTGCCTCCTCTTCTCGCTCTCTTTTGCAAATAAGTTAGCCACCATATATGCTAGTCGCTTGCTGCAGCTCCACTTATATTTGCCTTACCCCTTCCTATAAGCTTAAATAGTCTTGATCGAGAGGGTGCGAGATTGCTGAGTCCCTGTGGCTCACAGTTTACTATTACACCAGATGCAGGTCCAGGTGATTCCGCTCCAAGTGACGCGTACGAGCTGAAGTGGGAGTTCGACGAGGACTCTCAGCGATACTATGTGTCTTTTCCTGATGATCAGTAGTGGTGCCCAGTTGGGGGTGATTGGGACCGTGTCGCATGTTGGGTTTTCTTCTATTTTGGCGCCGTAGTCGGGCCATGAGTGTTTGGTTGATGTCTGTTATTTATGTACTTTGATTGACGTGGCGAGTGTAAGCCAACTATGTATCTCCCCTTCTATTATTTTATATTACATGGGATGTTGTGATGATTGCCTAACTTGCGACATTGCTTTCAATGCGGTTATGCCTCTAAGTCGTGCCTCGACACGTGGGAGCTATAGCCGCATCGGAGATCTAGGACTGAGAGAACGCTGGGTACTCAGAACGAAGGTAATCCTCGCGTTCCCAGGTAGCTTCACGGTCGGAATGTTGTGACCACTTGACTTTGAGAAATTTGATTGACTTGTTGCGAGTCTTGCGTTTAGTCTCTTCAAGAATAGCAACTGGGTGCTCACGATAGGAGAGATCTTCTTGGAGCTCAATGTTCTCGAAGTTAACTGTGCGGTCAGGAGTCTTGAAGCACTTCCGAAGCTGAGAGACATGGAACACATCATGAACATTTGCAAAGTTTGAAGGAAGCTCGAGTTGATAGGCGAGGTCTCCTCTCTTGCTGACAATCTTGAAAGGTCCCATGTATCTGGGGGCAAGCTTCCCTTTGATACCGAAGTGACGAATACCTTTCATAGGAGAGACGCGGAGGTAAACATGATCTCCGATCTCGAAAGCCAAATCACGGTGCTTGCTATCATAGTAGCTCTTCTGGCGGGATTGGGCTGCTTTGAGGTTATCACGAATGACTTTGCACATTTCTTCTGCCTCTGTGATTAAATCATTACCCAGCAGCTGACGTTCACCGGTTTCAGACCAGTTGAGAGGGGTACGACACTTCCTGCCATACAGAATTTCAAATGGGGCCTTGCCCGAACTTGCTTGAAAACTGTTGTTGTAGGAGAATTCAGCATAAGGAAGACAATCCTCCCATTTCATGCCGAAGGAGATCACACAAGCCCTGAGCATATCTTCAAGAATCTGGTTGACACGCTCGACTTGACCGCTTGTTTGAGGATGGAAAGCAGTGCTGAAACGGATGTTGGTGCCCATGGCCTTCTGAAAAGAATCCGAAAACTTGGAGGTAAAGATGCTGCCACGGTCTGAAGAGATCACTTGAGGAATACCGTGCAGAGAGACAATTCGAGATGTATAGAGTTCTGCCAATTGAGCTGCAGTGATCGACTCTTTGATAGGCAGAAAATGAGCCACTTTGGTGAGCTTGACGATGACAACGAATATAGCATCATTGCCACGCTTGGACTTTGGAAACCCAGTCACGAAGTCCATTTCAATGTGGTCAAACTTCCATTCTGGAATGGCAAGAGGTTGGAGGAGACCTGCTGGCCTTTGGTGTTCTGCCTTCACTCTTCTGCAGACATCACATTCATTCACGAATTGAGCGATCTCGCGCTTCATTCGAGTCCACCAATAAGCTTGCTTGAGATCCTGCTACATCTTCGTGCTCCCAGGGTGGATGGAGAGGAGAGAATTATGAGCCTCATTCATGATCACTTTACGGAGGTCACCTTTGGGTACAACAATTCGATCCTCGAAGAAGAGAGTGTCCTTGTCATCAAGGCGGTAGCACTTGTACTTGGACTGACTCTTAGCAATCCCAATCTTCACCTTTTTCACCATAGCATCAAGAAGCTGGGCTTGGCGAATCTGGTCTTCCACGGTAGGAGAGACTTGAAGGTTGGCGAGGAAACCTTGAGGAACAACTTGCAGATTCAGTTTTCAGAAACCTTCACAAAGCTCGGGTTGATAAGGCTTAAGAATCAGACTGTTGCAATACGCTTTTCTGCTCAAAGCGTCAGCAATCACATTGGCCTTGCCTGGAGTATAATCAATACTCGGATTATACTCTTGAATCATTTCGACCCATCGAGTTTGCCTGAGGTTGAGATTAGGCTGAGTGAAGATGTACTTGAGACTCTTGTGATCAGTGAAAATGTCCACTTTTCTTCCCAATAGAAGATGTCTCCAAGTCAAAAGAGCATGCACAACTGCCGCCAACTCGAGATCATGAGTGGGGTAGTTCTTCTCATTAGGCTTCAACTGGCGAGATGTATAAGCAACAACTTTCTTCTCTTGCATCAACACTGCGCCAAGACCTTGGAGAGAGGCATCACAAAAGACCTTGTACGGCTTGGATTCATCAGGCGGAGTCAAAACTGGAGCAGTGATCAACTTCTCTTTCAAAGTGTTGAAAGCAATATCACACTCCGGAGACCAAACGTACTCAACGTGCTTCTGAAGAAGATTTGAGAGAGGCTTCGCGATCTTAGAAAAGTTTTCAACGAATCTTCTGCAATAGCTTGCGAGACTGAGGAAACTGCGGAGTTGCTTCACATTCTGAGGGGGTTCCCAATTCACAATTGCAGACACCTTCTCAGGATTCATGGCAATGCCCTTGGCAGAGATGATATGACCAAGATAAAGAACCTCATCGAGCCAAAATTCACAGTTGGAGAACTTGGCGTAGAACTAATGTTCCCTGAGCTTATCAAGCACCAAACGTAAATGCTTGGCATGATCTTCCTTGTTCTTCGAGAAAACCAGAATGTCGTCAAGATAGACCAAAACGAAGTCATTGGTGTAGGCGTTGAAGATGAAGTTCATCATGCGAGAGAACGTCGGAGGAGCGTTGACGAGACCAAAAGACATGACAGTGTATTCATAAGAGCCAAAGCTTGTCCTGAAAGCCGTCTTGGGAATATCTTGCTCACGGATTCGAATCTAATGATAACCCATACGGAGATCAAGCTTGGAGAATACTTGAGCACCTTTGAGTTGTTCGAACATCTCATTGATGTTGGGAAGTGGGTATTTGTTATTGATGGTCTTCTTGTTCAATGGACGGTAATCAACACAAAGTCGGTCCGATCCATCCTTCTTCTTCACAAAGAGAACACCACAACCCCACGGAGAAGAACTAGGCCGGATGAGACCCATTCTTTCTTGCTCATCGATTTCTTTCTTCAACTCCTTCAACTCTTCAGGTCCGAGCTTGTAAGGACATTTGCACACCGGTTCTATGCCGGGCTCAAGATCAATAACGAATTCAACTGGCCGGTGCGGAGGCATTCCTGGAAGCTCTTCTGGAGAGACGTCTTGATATTCGCAAATGACTGGAATTTGCGAGATAGCATCGAGTTCACCCTTATCATTGAGAGAAAACAGACGGATGGTATCATCCCGAGCGGCAAACACAATTACATCCTCAGACGAATGAGTCAATTGAATCTGCCTGGCTGCACAATAAACCTAAGCCTTGTGCTTAGAAAGCCAATCCATTCCGAGAATAAGATTAATATCAGAGTTACTAAGAACCACCGGAGAAGAGAGAAATTTGTAGTCACCCAACGTGATAGTAACATCCGGAGCAATAGCGCTTGCATTCATGAATTTACCCGGAGAAACAACAGATAACTGTCTAGGCAAATCTTGCAAAGGCAACTCATGCTTAGAAACAAATGGCCTCGAGATGAAACAATGCGATGCACCCGTATCAAAAAGTACTTTAGCAGGAATATCGTTAACAGGAAGGTTACCCATAATCACATCTGATGAGTCCTCTGCCTGAGCTGCATTCATCAAGTTGACCTTGGCGGACTTGGGGTTATGCTTGACCACAGCTGTACTTGCCGATCTCACAGGAGGAGGAGGAAGAAGACGCCTCTAGTTGAAACACTTGTTGGCATAGTGACCCTTTTCATGGAACTTGTTGCAAGTGACCTCTGAAAGCGGACGGTGGTACGGAGCACTCGATCTTGGAGTTTGAGACGAAGACTTGTTCTGAAAGCCAGGGTTGGGTGGGTGGGAAGAACCATTGCCACCTTTGCTCTTCTGCTGATACGGCTGACGGAACGGAGGAGGAGGAAGCCAGAACTTCTGCTGCTTGGCACTTGAGTAGAGGAAGAAGGAGTAGCATCTCTGACTCGCTTCTTGGAAGCATCACACCTCAACTGAGCAGCCTCTTGCTTCAGTGCCATGTTGTAGAACTCATCGTATCTCGACGGCTCAAAGAGGACAAGAGCGAGCTGAATTTCTTCTCTGAGACCACCCCTGAACTGGTATATCATGCTCTTCTCATCAGGTACGTCATGCTTGGCAAAGCGGGCGAGCTTCTGAAACAACTTGTTGTAGTCATAGACAGACAAACAGCCTTGCTTCAGGTTGCGGAATTCCTCACGCTTACTTTCAACCACACCCTGAGGGATGTGATGAGCTCGGAAATCTCGACGGAAATCATCCCAAGTGATCAGACGTCCACCTCTGGAATCCTTGTACTGCTGGAACCATTCTGCAGCTTGATCTTTGAGTTGGAAAGTAGCAAACTTGACGAAATCTTCAGGCCTGACATTGCTGCACTCAAAATGCTTACACAGATCCACAAGCCAATCGTCAGCATCGGTTGCCTCAACACAATTGCTGAACGTCTTTGGCCCATTAGCAAGGAACTGGTTCAGTGTAGCAAAATGATTCTGATTACTGCCTTGATTCCCTTGACTGCCTTGATTGCGCTCTTGGAGAATTTGCATGATCAACTGTGTGTTTGCATTGGTTGCGGCCATCACAGCTTGCCATGCCTCCGGAGGAGGTGGAGGTGCTGGCGGATCTTGATTCTGGTTCTGACTGGTGCTCTTAGCGGGAGCCATCCTGAAGAGGTTGACCACCATTAGCACATAGACAGATAAATGAAGCTGAAACCAACGGAATGAAAATTGCAACATAAAGTCTTTGCATCCGAACAAAATGAACGAATGCACTTCTCTTGAAGTGGTCACATATCCCTAAATTGCGAAGTCATGTAGAATGAACGTAGATAAATAAATCAACAAGGTATGGATCAAGAACGAATAATCGGTAAGAAATCCCAATCTCAAACCAATATCCGTGGAAGAAGAACTAGCGCTACGAGAATTCCCACCTATGAAACTCCCGAAACTTGCCGGTTATGCAATCAGGTGTTGGGGATATAGGGAAGCATAATATCTCACCCAAACTAGCAATTCCTACATCCAGCTGTATCCATCCTTCAACACATAACCAAGAAACCTTCGGAAACCATCTACCTCAACCTTCGAAAAGCATCTGTTATACAAGTTATGGCGATACTCCCGAACTCCCACCCCGGTACTGGGTGGCGTCGAGGTTATCTCACCAATGAACTGCATAAAAGAGATTTTCGATGTCGGCGAAAATATCTCAGGTATTCCAGAATTGCAACGATAAAATTATGATGACAACACCTCAGAGCTCAACTCCCCGGGACACTTCCACTAAACCCCTGATAGGAGGCACCAAGACAATGTTCTCATCATAAAACCATCGGAACGATTCCAAGATACCCGCGTGATCCTAAAAAAAATTTAGTGAAATTTGAGAAGAGAAGAGTCAAAACTCTACGTCAGGATGCCTTACCAGAGCGATGAGGAGACTGGAAAGTAAAAAGAATCCCTAAGCTCTCCGATATATAATTCCTAAATGACTCAAAACATTTTTCTAGACACAACTCGGCTGCTAAAAATGATCAAGCAATGGGGCTCCTAAGGTCGGGGAAGGCTCTGATACCAACTTGTAACGCCCTCGATGCGGCTATAGCTCCCACATGTCGAGGCACGACTTAGAGGCATAACCGCAATGAAAGCAATGTCCCAAGTTAGGCAATCATCAAAACATCCCATGTAATATAAAATAATAGAAGGGGAGACACATAGTTGGCTTACACTCGCCACGTCAATCAAAGTACATAAATAACAGACATCAACCAAACACTCATGGCCCAACTACGGTGCCAAAATAGAAGAAAACCAAACATGCGACACGGTCCCAATCACCCCCAACTGGGCACCACTACTGATCATCAGGAAAAGACACATAGTATCGCTGAGAGTCCTCGTCGAACTCCCACTTACTGCGCATGAGGAAAAGAAGGCATAACACTTACTTGTCCATTGAGGCCCACTTTCTCTTCTTCAGCGACTGCGGCAGCATGCCGGAGCCGCTCTCCAGCCGGATCTTTCTCCCGGGGATCATCGCCTTGGGGCTCTGCATGTGGCTCGTCACGCCTAGAGCGGTGGCCACGCCTATAACGCCCTCGATGCGGCTATAGCTCCCACGTGTCGAGGCACGACTTAGAGACATAACCGCATTGAAAGTAATGTCGCAAGTCAGGCAATCATTACAACATCCCATGTAATACATAATAAAACGGGGAAGATAACATAGTTGGCTTACACTCGCCACGTCACATCAGAGTACATAAATAACATTCATCATACAAATCACTCATGGCCCGACTACGGCGCCAAAATAGAAAAGACCCCCAACATGCGACAAGGCCCTGAATCGATAACCCCAACTAGGCACCACTACTGATCGTCGGGAAAGGAAACATAATAACGCTGAGAGTCCTCGTCGAACTCCCACTTGAGCTCGTACTCGTCACCTGGAGCGGAATCACCTGGACCTGCATCTGGTGTAATAGTAAACTGTGAGCCACAGGGACTCAGCAATCTCGCACCCTCCCGATCAAGACTATTTAAGCTTATAGGAAGGGGTAAAACAAATATAAGTGGAGCTGCAGCAAGCGACTAGCATATATGGTGGCTAACTTATTCACAAAAGAGAGCGAGAAGAGGAGCCAAAGCGCGAGCGAGAATCTAGAGAGAGCAACCTGAGCAAACATAACTCCAACACCGTGTCCACTTCCCGGACTCCGCCGAGAAGGGGCCATCACGGTAACACACACGGTTGATTCATTTTAATTAAATTAAGGTTCAAGTTATCTACAACTGGACATTAACAAATTCCCATCTGCCCATAACCGCGGGCACGGCTTTCGAAAGTTCAATCCTTGCAGGGGAGTCCCAACTTAGCCCATGACAAGCTCTCACGGTCAATGAAGGAATAGACCTCCACCCGAGACATTCCGATCAGACTCGGTATCCCGGTACAACAAGGCATTTCGACAGGTTAAAACAAGACCAGCAACACCTCCCGAATGTGCCGACAAATCCCGATAGGAGCTGCACATATCTCGTTATGAGGGCACACTCAGATGAGCCAGACTTCGGGTAAGCCAGCCCAGAGTTGCCCCTGGTAGCCTCGGACATCGCTCAGTGGGACCAACACTCAGAGGAGCACTGGCCCGGGGGGGTTAAAATAAGATGACCCTTGAGTCTGCAGAACCCAAGGGAAAGAAAAGGCTTGGTGGCAAATGGTAAAACCAAGGTTGGGCATTGCTGGAAAAGCTTTAATCAAGGAGAACTATCAAGGGGTTCCCATTATAACCCAACCGCGTAAGGAACGCAAAATCCGGGAACATAAAACCGATATGACGGAAACTAGGGGCGGCAAGAGTGGAACAAAACACTAGGTGAGAGGCCGAGCCTTCCACCCTTTACCAAGTATATAGATGCATTAAGATAACATAGCAATATAGTGATATCCCAACAAGTAAATAAATGTTCCAACAAGGAACGGCTCCAATCTTCACCTGCAACTAGCAAGGCTATAAGAGGGGCTGAGCAAAGCGGTAACATAGCCAATCAACGGTTTGCTAGGACATGGTGGGTTAGAGGTTTGACATGGAAATTGGGAGGCTGACAAGCAAATGGTAGGCATCGTAGCATTGGCATAGAAAAAGAGCGAGCAATCTAGCATAGCAAAGATAGTAGTGATTTCGAGGGTATGATCATCTTGCCTGCAAAGCTGTCAGAGTTGACTGGATCCTCAAAAGAAAACTCAATGGGCTCCTCGTTAGTGAACTCGTCTCCCGGCTCTACCCAAACAAGACAAACAAGCAACAAGGATACAATCAACCACGTGCAAGCTCAAACGATAAAATGCAATGATAGTATGCTATGCGGGATGCGATGCGGGATGCAAAATGCAAGATATGACAGGAAATGCATGAACCTGGCGTCAAGTTGGAAATACAAGTGTGCCACTGGAAAGATGGGATGAAATCGCTTGAAAACGATATAAAGATCATTGGAATCGGAGTTACGGTTTGGAAATGGCAAGCGATTCAAATATGACACCGGTCTGCGATTTACAGCAAGTAGGCATCTAAATGCAACGAAATGAACATACTACAGTACCCAAACATGGAAACAAAATACATGGCAGGGAAGCATTCAAGATGCTTAACAAAAGACTAGCGCTGAGCCACGGCCAATTCATCCAATAACAGGTTCAAACAAGCATGGCAAAATCGCAAATGGTAAACAAATCTCAGACTTAGTGAAATTAACACTTGTCTGAAATTTCAGATCATGAAGCCCTCTTCGGAGCAACAAAACAACATGCTACAGGACCTGATTAAGACAAAGAAGAACATGGCATGCAGCTACTCAACAATATTAACAAAAGTCCCTTAGTGACCTTGAGCCAAAAGGGATCAGAAAATATACTAACAAGCACATGAACATAGCTAAAACATAATCAGTTTTCAGACTTGGTGAAAACTGACACATGCTGAAATATAACTCACGAAGGTATGTTAACGAGCTCGATGCTCTCACTACGGTGCAAGTCATGGAAAGGCAAGCATACATCCATTAAGAAGGCACAAAATGCAAGCTAGACACGGCAAGAACAATAGCATAGCATGCACGGATCAACTACAACATCACCGGCAAAATCGCAAACAAGTTGACGATCTTCCCAGATTCACAATGAAGCAAAAGTAGAGCTCGATTAACTCAAGCTAGGGTGCTCCATAATTACAAAAAAAGGCATGGATGGATAGAGCACTACAATATTAACAAAACTCCTTTACTGATCATCCTGAAAAGAGGCACGGATCACTAGGAAACAACCTGAACATATGGCATCGTGAACTAAACAATCCCAGACTTAGTGAAAATACAAAGTCCCTGAAAACAGAGTTACCGGGTGCCTCACTTTGCAAGCTTGCACTAGTCACCACACACATCACAAAAATGCATGGGTTGCACCTCTGGAAAGATGACAAAACACTTAACAAAACATATGTAGGACCCACAGGCATAGCATGCACACAACAATCATGGCAAAAATGACAAAAGTCTAAGATGAGCTAGCAGATCTGACAATTAACTCACGAAGTCCTCTTCTAATAGCATTTCGGGCATCAAGATGAACTCAAATGAAAATTATGCAATGGAATGAAACATTGCACTCAATGAGACGAACATTTTGATATGCTATATGTCCAAATTGGAGCTACGGATGCGGAGATATCACAGGTCAAAGTTTGCATAAAAATTAGGATTCGGAGGGAAAGTCAACCGAGATTCCAGATCCAGATCTGGCGCACTGTAGCACCTCGCACCGAGGTCGCCGGAAATGGCCGCGGTGGTGGCCGGAGAAGAGCTTGTCGCCGGCGGGGAAGACGGCCGAGGGGAGGAGAGGCCGGGGCGGCGCTCTCGCCGGCGCGGGACGGCGGCGTGGAGGCGGTGGTGGATCGGTGAGGAAGGGGCGGCGCTCGCAGGTGCGGTCGTTGCGGCGGCGGGGCCGAAGATGGCTTGCGGTGGCTCGGGCGGCCGGGCTCGATGAAGACGGCGGCGGTGCGCGGTAGGAGGCGGTGCAGGCGGCTCGGGCCGCGGGGGCCGGTTGCGGGCCTTCGCGGGCCACGGCGGGCGGCGGCGAAGTGGGGCTCCCACTTGCCACGTGTCGGGCGCTGGGTGGCGGCGGCGGAATCCGGAGGTTGTCCGGCTCGTCCGGACACGTCCGGTGCGGCGGAGAGAGGATTTAGGGTTTCGGGGAGGAAGAAGAGATCCGAAAAATGGGGGGTGTTTAAATAGGCATAGAGGGAGCTAGGAGAGTCCAAATGAGGTGCGGTTTTCGGCCACGCGATCGTGATCGAACGCTCTAGGTGACAGAGCAGAGTTTGGTGGGTTTTGGGCCAAATTGGAGGGGTGGTGGGCTGCAACACACACGAGGCCTTTTCGGTCCCTCGGTTAACCGTTGGAGTATCAAACGAAGTCCAAATGATACGAAACTTGACAGGCGGTCTACCGGTAGTAAACCAAGGCCGCATGACAAGTCTCGGTCCAATCCGGAAATGTTTAATCCCCACACACGAAAGAAAGCTAGAATTGACCACCGGAGGAGAACGAAGCGCCGGAATGCAAAACGGACAACGGGGAAAATGCTCGAATGCATGAGATGAAACACGTATGCGAATGCAATGCACATGATGACCTGATATGAGATGCATGACAACGAAAACAACACACACAGACAAAGACCCGAACCCGAGGAAATAAATATAAATTAACGCTAGAAGCGGCAAGAGTTGGAGTACAAATTGGGAAAGTTATATCCGGGGTGTTACAATAGTTGAGGATGCTTGCGAGAGGGGTTAATCATAAGTGGGAGGCTTGTCCATGTAAGGGCAGCACCCAAGCACCAGTCCACCTACATACCAAATTATCAAAGTAACGAATGCGAATCATATGAGCATGATGAAAACTAACTTGACAGTAATTCTCATGTGTCCTCGGGAGCGCTTTGCTTTATATAAGAGTTCGTCCAGGCTTGTCCTTTGCTACAAAAAGGATTGGGCCACCTTGTTGAACCTTAGTTCCTTTTGTTACTTGTTACCGGTTACGAATTATCTTATCACACAACTATCTGTTACCAATAATTCCAGTGCTTGCAGAAAATACCATGCTCAAAACCGCTTGTCATTTCCTTCTGCTCCTCGTTGGGTTTGACACTCTTACTTATCAAAATCACTAGTTAGATCCCCTGTACTTGTGGGTCATCAAGACTCTTTTCTGGCATCGTTGACGGGAAGTGAAGCGCCTTTCGTGAGTGGAATTTTGTAAGGAAACATTTATATTACGTGCTGAAATTTACTATCACTTGTCACTATGGAAAATAATCCTTTCAGGGGCTTGTTCGGGGTATCTTCACCTCGATAGGTAGAGCCAAGACTTGATCCTCAACCTATTGAACCTACTGAAAACATTTATTATGAAATTCCTTCGGGGATGATAGAGAAACTACTGACTAATCCTTATGCCAGAGATGGATCATTACATCTCGATATGCATCTAATCTATGTGGATGAAGTTTGTGGATTATGTATGCTTGCAGGTTTGCTCGAGGATGATGTTAAGAAGAAGTTCTTTGACATGCTATAGGCTATGTGATGATATCGGATCTTGGAACTATAACCGATTGAAATTGGATTGTCATGAGAAGTTTTATCCTATGCACCCGGTTCATTGTGATCGGAATTATATAAATAATTTTTGGCCTCGTGAAGGAGAAAGTGTCGCTCAAGCTTGGGGGAGGCTTAAGTCATATTCATGCCCCAATCATGAGCTCTCAAGGGAAATTATTATTCAGAATTTTTATGGTCGGCTTTCTCATATGATCAATCCTTGCTCGATACTTCTTGCACCGGTTCTTTTATGAAGAAGACTATTGAATTCAAATGGGATTTATTGGAAAGAATTAAACACAACTCTGAATATTGGGAACTCGACAAAGGTAATGAGTCAGGTATAAACTTTAAATTTGATTGTGTTAAATCTTTCATGGATACCGATGCTTTTCATGAGTTTTCCACTAAATACGGACTTGACTCTAAGATAGTAGCTTCTTTCTTTGAATCGTTTGCTACTCATATTGATCTCCCTAAGGAGAAGTGGTTTAAATATCATCCCCCCATTGAAGTAAAAGTAGTAGAACCTATTAGAGTTGAAGAAGAAATTGTTGCTTATAATGTTGATCCTATTGTTCCTACTGCTTATATTGAGAAACCACCTTTTCCTGTTAGGATAAAGGATCATGCTAAAGCTTCAGCTGTGGTTCGTAAGAGTTATAGTAGAACATACCCTCTAAAAAATTAAAGTTGAACCTAGTATTGCTATGGTTAAAGATCTCTTGGTTGATAATTGTCGGTGTCAAAACCGGCGGATCTCGGGTAGGGGGTCCCGAACTGTGCGTCTAGGCCGGATGGTAATAGGAGACAAGGGACACGAAGTTTTACCCAGGTTCGGGCCCTCTCGATGGAGGTAAAACCCTACGTCCTGCTTGATTAATATTGATGATATGGGTAGTACAAGAGTAGATCTACCACGAGATCGAAGAGGCTAAACCCTAGAAGCTAGCCTATGGTATGATTGTCGATGTGTACGTTGTCCTACGGACTAAAACCCTCCGGCTTATATAGACACCAGATAGGGTTAGGGTTACATAGAGTCGGTTACAATGGTAGGAGATCTACATATCCGTATCGCCAAGCTTGCCTTCCACGCCAAGGAAAGTCCCTCCCGGACACGGGACAAAGTCTTCAGTCTTGTATCTTCATAGTCCAGGAGTCCGGCTGAAGGTATAGTCCGGCTATCCAAACACCCCCTAATCCAGGACTCCCTCAGTAGCACTTGAACCAGGCTTCAATGACGACGAGTCCGGCATGCAGATTGTCTTCGGCATTGCAAGGCGGGTTCCTCCTCCAAATACTTCGTAGAAGATTTTGAACACAAAGATAGTGTCCGGCTCTGCAAAATAAGTTTCCACATATTGCCATAGAGAGAATAATATTTACACCAATCTAATCTGCTGACGTATTCCGTAGCGTGACACACCATGGCCAAGACTTTATCCGAGTCATTTCATTATCCCACCTCAGCACGTTATGCGAGGCGGTTTCCATGGCACGTCTTGTTAAAGCAGAGATCGTGTCCCCTTATGCCGGGATTCTCATCAATACGGGCATGGGTAACCCAACCGTGCCATTGATTACGGCGCTTGGAGATAAGCGAGTTTTACCAGGCTGGTGGGGACATGTAGTTGCGTCCGCCCATATAAGGGGATAAGGATCCACCTTTTCACCTACGCCTTCTTCCTCCTTCGCCTATCCATTCTTGCGCACTCGAGCTCCAGTGCCCAAGTCCGCACTCCCCACCTCAACCTTCTCCAGCCATGTCCGGAGCGGGAGGCAAGCGGATGGTCTCCTCCGTCATGGAGGGACATATCAAAAAGCTGAGGAACGTCGGATACCTGTCTAACAACATCGCGTACCGGCTTCCCGAAAAGGGGTAACTCATCCCCACCCCTAGGCCTCATGAGAGGGTGGTGTTCCTCCCCCATTTCCTCCGCGGATTGGGCTTCCCTCTCCACCCATTTGTCCGGGGGCTCATGTTCTACTACGGCCTGGATTTCCAGGATCTGGCCCTGAACTTTGTCCTCAACATCTCGGCGTGTATCGTCGTGTGCGAGGCCTTCCTCTGCATCCGCCCCCATTTCGGCCTATGTCTCAAGACTTTCAACGTCAAGCCAAAGGTGGTGCATGGCAACCAGGCGGAGTGCAAAGGTGCCATGGTGGGCAAGATGGCCAACATCCTATGGCTTGAGGGCTCCTTTGTGGAGACCCTGAAGGGGTGGCAATCGGGGTGGTTTTACATCACCGAGCCGCGCGACGCCGAATGGGTCGCACCCCCCGAGTTCCGATCCGGACCCCCTACGCGGCTCACCTCCTGGAAGGAGACGGGCCTATCTTGGGGCAAAAAAGGAGAGCTGACCGGACTCCAAACATGCATCCAAACCCTGGCGGACAAGAAGCTCAAACTTGTCAACGTAGTCCAGGTTATGCTCATCCGCCTGATCCTCCCGTGTCAACAACGGGCTTTCAACCTGTGGGAGTTCGACCCGGCGCGGCACCAAACTCTGAGCAGGCTCTTCGACACGATGTATGAAGATGCCTGGAAGGTGCTTTTCAAAGGCGCCGAGGCTCCCGCATCCGCTACCGAGGATCGCAGATTCAGTGCGCAGCGTCACGCTCTCGCGGTAAGCTGTTTTTTTCCTTTTACAGGGTATCAGTTTTTCATCGTTTGACTCCATGCGGGATCTAAGCTCCCTTACCTTTGACAGGATTGGCAGGTGACGTTCAGACAGATCAACTGTCCGGCTCCTTTGCCCGAAGGCCCAGCGGACGCTTGTTTGGCGAAGCTGCTGGTTCCGGCACCCTATGTGGTGCCGGAGAAGAAGGCCGCGAAAAAGGCCACGGGGACTCAAAAGAGTGCCCGGCGCCAAGAGGTCTCGGATCCATCATCCGATGGTTCCGAGGCGCATTCCTCCCGTGAAGACGAGGAGGAAGAAGAGGAGAACTCTCCCCCTCCAGCGGGAGGAGAGAAGAAAAGGAAGGCCGCCCTCTCTGGGGAGGCCGGAGGGTCCAAGAAGGGGAAAACCCTTCCTCCGGACTACTCCACCGACACCGATGGCGGAGAGGAGTGGCAGCCCAGGGCCAAGCCCCTGGCAAAATCGTAAGTATCCAGATACCAGAGTAATTCATAGTATTTGTTTATTGCACAGCTTTCCCTTACGTCGAATATGTTTATGCAGCCCACCCAAAGACTGGCTCGACGCGTCGTCGAGCGGCTCACTGGACTCGTCGGATGTGATCTCGCTTCCGACGGCTTCCTCCCCCCGCCCTACGGACGACACCAAAGTGTTGTCCCAACAGGTTCCAAGCCGGGAGGAGGTGGTCCTGGAGGCGTCGCAAGGCGACCTCCCGGACTCCAGGAGTAAAGGGGATGAAACCCCTCAGGGCTCCAAGTCAGGCTCTAGGCTCCGGAATCTTTGAAGGTTCCAGAGTCTGATGGGGGACCTCCTTCCAAGAGGAGCAAGTCCAACGTGCCGGCGGGCCCCGTCCAACCGGAGGCGCCGGACAATATGTTGGAGGCGCTTAAAGGCGCCTCCATCGACGGGGAGCACCACACTATTATGAGTGCGGTGGTCCAGAAGGTTCAGTCCGCCAAGAGTGGACTGACTGAAGCTTGTACTAGCCTTTTGACAGTCTTCGAGGTAAGTAAAGAATGTGTAAATAATAGTACCGCATAGACAGTAGCCCCTGATGCTCTGTTTGGCGTTCGGGAAGAAAAGCCAAATAAAGGATAAAATAGAATTCGTAGGAGTCTAACAAAAATGAGTCAATATGCATATGCAGGCTTCCCTGCTTGCGTCTGCCACACTGACTGCGGAAGTGGACGCGCTAAAGCAGAACCTCGAGCGGTCCGAGCAAGAGCTCGGGCGTGCCAAGAAGCAGCTCGAGGACAATGAAGGTAAGAAATACCTTGTTTTTAAATATATATAAAAAGGTTCAATTGCAAAGAATGACAGGATTATCGTGGATATTTTAGGGGCCACGTCTGAAGTGGTGACACTTAAGCAGGCGCTGGCCGAGGCCGAGAAGAGGGCGGCCTCAGAGCGCACTGAGCGGGAGAAGTATGAGGCCGAGGTTGGCAAGGTGCGGCAAGAGCTCCAGGCTCTCATGGAAAAACATGAGAGTTTGGAGCTTGACTCAAAGATGCGAGAGTTTGAGCTCGCGGTGGCTATTGAAAATGCCAAGTCTGCCAAGGCCGAATCCCAAAAGACCCTCCAGGAGTTGGATGAGGTGAAGAAGATAGCGGCGGGTAAGGCATTGTTTATGCAAAGCAAACACATAAACGTGAGTTACTTGTTACTTACCCGAATCCGGAGCTCTCCAGGAGCGTTCGCAGATCTTCCCCGGAGTGTGTCCGATGCCGCCGCATTCTATCGAGCCGAGGAGGGCAGCTCGACAGAGAAGGTGTTCTGGTCTTAGTATGCTGAGGCCGAACACCCCGTGCCCCTGAGCGACCAGCTGAAGCAACTGGCCGAGCTCCACAAGGCGGCTGAACAGGCCATGAAGGGCCTCATTGTTCGGCTGTGGCCTGGACGGGCTCTGCCTGGGAGCTATTTCGGGCTGGTGCGGCGGTTGGTGGAGGCTTGTCCAAGGCTCAAAGTCATCAAGCACTCCATCTGCATTGAAGGTGCCCGTAGGGCCCTTGCCCGTGCTAAGGTGCACTGGGGCAAGCTGAATGCTGAGAAGCTGGTGAAGGACGGGCCACCGCCGGGGAAAGAGCATCGCAAGCCCGAGAATTACTATAAGGATGTTCTGAAGGGTGCCTGCCTTGTGGCGGATGAATGTTCTAGGGATGTAATTTTTGAGTGAAACTTGCTCGTTTTGTCCTGTGCGCTGAAAACTTGTTTATATGCGCTAAGTAATGCTGTTGGAATTTAAAATATTACCTTCTGTGCGGTTGTTTATCAATTCTGAGAGATGGCGAGTCATCGGCTTCTGGCCCCATGCCGCTAGTACTGGGGTGTTCGGGGATAAACCTGAGCGCTCTTTTTCTCATGTTTGGGTCCTCCGAAGGAGGCGCTCAGCCCAACGAACAAGGCAACCGGACTATAAGGCGTGAACACTCTCACTTAGCCATAGAATTCTATAATTTTAAATTTCGGCAAAGCCCCTGGTATTCGGAAGACCGAGTTCAGGGCGCTATCCACGCCTTGCCCGGACAGAGCCGGCTCGTCACCCTAAGCGGCATAAGTCTTTAGGGACTCGAAAAACCTCTCGAACAGCGACCAGCTCTCGCTTCATCATGACAGTCAGTTTTAGCTTTCTCCACTGAGGTGCTCGACCCAACTCAACTGGGGCACAATCGCAGTGGTTCTCCTAGTGCTACCTTAGCTGATATAGCGGAACATAAGGCACCAAAACATAGGAGCCGGGAAAACCCAACTATTGACCCAAGACATGATTCGGAGCCGATGCATATAATGCTATAAGTTCGGGGTGCCGCACTTGTTAAAGTGTTCAGACTTCACACACCATATTGAGGGGTACTAAAGCCCCTGGCGTATTTTGGCCGCACCAACATGTACGGGTGCAACATGTCGTTAAGGAACATATATAAAGAAAAAAGGTAATGCAAAAATAGACGAAAGCTATGCATTGTTTATTCAAAAGGGCTGCGATCGAAGCAGAACGATACAAATAATGCGATAAGTGGAAGGTTGGACTAATTAACTGCTCGTGAATAGTATACAAATAATACAAATAATGTCCGTTCTAGGGGCAAGCTGCGGAATAGTATGCGGAGCAGTTATACTGCTCGTGATAGAGACCACCTGAGAGTTCCCTACTGCGGTGTGACTTGTCTGCTTCCCCGGTTCTTGCATCATTTGTGCGGCAATTGAACTACCGAACAGGCCTTCCGAAGGATGGAGTCCTGAAAGTAAGAGAAAATTTAAAAATCGGCAGCCCCTGGTACGGTTTAAGCCGTATTTTTGGGCGTGCCGTGATGGTGCCCTCCCCCTGTACCCATGGTATCTCTAGAGCGTAGTTATGTACGCGAAGTACTGGCGTCGCCTTTTTGCGAGGGTTGGGGTTAGGACCGCATTGCTATGCCTTCTCGGATCGTGCCGGGCGGTCTTGTTGTAGGTTACTCCGGGCGTGCTTGATGGTGTCCGGCCGTTTAGTGGCCGGACTGGAGAACTGCCTGGAGAGGCTGCTTTGTACTTCCGCTGCAAGGGCCGCCGTGTGCTCCTTCGTTCGAAGGGAGCGTTCGGTGTTTCCATTGACCGTAATTACTCCTTGAGGGCCTGGCATCTTGAGCTTAAGGTATGCGTAGTGCGGTACCATGTTGAACTTAGCGAATGCGGTTCGCTCGAGCAGTGCGTGATAACCACTGCGAAACGGGACTATGTCGAAGATTAACTCCTCGCTTCAGAAATTTTCCGGAGACCCGAAGACCACTTCAAGTATGACTGAGCCTGTACAGTTGGCCTCTACACCTGGTATTACGCCTTTAAAGGTCGTTTTGGTGGGCTTAATCCTCGAGGGATCTATGCCCATTTTCCGCACTATATCCTGGTAAAGCAGGTTCAGGCTGCTGCCGTCGTCCATAAGGACTCTGGTGAGGTGTAATCCGTCAATAATTGGGTCTAGGACCAATGCGGCGAATCCGCCATGACGGATGCTAGTGGGATGGTCCCTTCGATCAAAGGTGATCGGGCAGGAGGACCATGGGTTGAACTTTGGGGCGACTGGCTCTACCGCGTATACGTCCCTTAAAGTGCGCTTCCGCTCCCTTTTGGGGACATGGGTTGCGTATATCATGTTCACCGTCCGCACTTGTGGGGGAAAACCCTTCTGTCCACTATTGTTCGGCGGCCGGGGCTCCTCGTCGTCATCGCTATGCAGCCCCTTGTCTTCATTTTTGGTGTTTAACTTGCCTGCCTGCTTGAACACCCAACAATCCCTGTTGGTGTGATTGGCCGGCTTTTCGAGGGTGCCATGTATCTGGCACAAACTGGACGGGCCCCTAGGATTCCTTTTGAATGGCTTCTTCCGCTGACCGGATTTAGAGCCTCTGAATCCGGCATTAACTGCCGTATCCTCAGCATTGTCGCCGTTAATGTGGTGCTTCTGCTTGTTGCGACGCGACCTGCCACTACTGTCCCTGGTGTCCGAATTACCAGGGTTCTTGGTCATATTGTTGCTACGAGCAAGCCAGCTGTCTTCTCCCGCGCAAAAGCGGGTCATGAGTGTCGTGAGTGCTGCCATAGATTTCGGCTTTTCCTATCCAAGGTGCCGGGCCAGCCACTCGTCACGGATATTGTGCTTGAAGGCTGCTAGGGCCTCAGTGTCCGGACAGTCGACTATTTGATTTTTCTTTGTTAGGAACCGTGTCCAGAATTGCCTGGCCGATTCCTCTGGCTGCTGAATTACGTGACTTAGGTCATCGGCATCTGGGGGTCGCACATAAGTGCCCTGGAAATTGCTGAGGAATGCGGCTTCCAGGTCCTCCCAACAACTGATTGATCCTGTTGGCAAGCTGTTAAGCCAATGCTGAGCTGGTCCTTTAAGCTTGAGTGGGAGGTATTTGATGGCGTGGAAATCGTCGCCGCGGGCCATGTGGATATGAAGGAGATAATCCTCGATCCATACCGCAGGATCTGTTGTGCCATCATATGATTCAATGTTTACGAGTTTGAAACCCTCGGGGATTTGGTGATCCATTATTTCGTCTATAAAGCATAGTGGGTGTGCGGCGCCTCTGTACTGGGCGATATCATGACGTAGCTCCAATGAGCTGTGTTTGGACCTGCCGAATTTGTGGCAGGCGTGACGGTTACCGTCTCAAGCCATGGGGCGCCCACGTGATCCGTAGATCGAGCGTGTTTGCCTTGCCTTGTCCTCCAACATGTCTCGTAAGTCCGACGCATATTCCCATGCCTTGGTACGGGGTACGGCTTGAGTGGAGGGCCGGGAGGCCTCTCTGTCGCGGCCACGAGGTGGCCGGTCGGCCGCATCAAGTGCTTCCTCCTCTAATCGGGGTAGCAACCTGCGCTTTGGGTAGCTCTTGGAGGGGCGTTCGAGTTTATGCTCTTCGGCCGCAAGGACTTCAGTCCATCTGTCGACCAGCAAATCTTGATCAGCTCTAAGCTATTGCTGTTTTTTCTTGAGGCTTCTTGCCGTGGCCATAAGCTTGCGTTGAAAACGCTCTTGCTCGACGGGATCCTCTGGCACGATGAATTCATCATCGTCGAGGCTTGCCTCGTCTTCTGAGGGAGGCATATAATTATCGTCCTCGACCTCTCTATCTGCCGCTCTCTCATGAGGGCTGGTTTCTCCATCCTCCTGTGCTAAGTCTTGCTGGAGGGGGTTTTCTTCGGCACTTTCCGGAGTATTATTATCTCCCGTGCTAGAATCGCCATATTTTTTGGCGGAATTTTGAGCGGCGCCGCTGACGCCGGCGCCTAGGCTGTTTCTTGGAGGGGTCATCCTCCGCTGTTCCATCGCCATCTCTCTCTTTTGGGGTGTCCACCATGTATATGTCATGTGACAAGGTGGCTTTCCAGGGCCTAGTAGGCGCTGGTTCTTCATCATCTCCTTCATCGGCGTCCATACCGTTGATGTCTTTGGAGTCGAAGTCGAGCATGTTGGTTAAGTCGTCGACAGTGGCTACAAAGTGGGTGGTGGGTGGGCTTTGAATTTCTTCATCGTCCGTACCCCAACCTTGCTGACCGTAGTCCGTCCAGGGCTCTCCTGATAAAGAGAGAGACTTCAGTGACTTCAGGATATCGCCGAAAGGCGAATGCTGAAAGATGTCCGCGGTAGTGAACTCCATGATCGGCGCCCAATCGGATTCGATTGGCAGGGGCGCGGAGGGTTCGGAGTCCGGAGAGGAGTCCGGCTCCTTGGAGTCACGAGTCTCGCAGAGTATGGGGCTGGTGTTCGGCTCAATCGCTGTTGGGGTCGCCATCCTCGGGGTGGCGTCCAACCGCCCATCCTCGATCGGCGCAATTGGCTCCGAATTAAGGGTCGGAGCCGATGCGGGTGCGGCCTCCAGGGCACTGTTTGGCGGCAGAGCTAGATCATGCTCGTTGTGACAGTGCGGCGGGCTTGGCAGTGGCTCGAATTCGTCAAAGATCAAGTCCACACGGATGTCAGACGTGTAGTTTAAACTTCCAAATCTAACCCGACGGCCAGGGGCGTAGCTTTCGATCTGCTCCAGACGGCCAAGCGAATTGGCCTGTAGTGCGAAGCCGCCAAAGACGAAGATCCGTCCGGGGAGGAAGGTCTCACCCTGGACTGCATCGCTATCGATGATCGTACGAGCCATCGAGCCTGACGGCGACGACACAGAGGAACTCTCAATGAAAGCACCAATGTCGGTGTCAAAACTGGTGGATCTCGGGTAGGGTGTCCCGAACTGTGCGTCTAGGCTGGATGGTAACAGGAGACAAGGGACACGAAGTTTTACCCAGGTTCGGGCCCTCTCGATGGAGGTAAAACCCTACGTCCTGCTTGATTAATATTGATGATATGGGTAGTACAAGAGTAGATCTACCACGAGATCGAAGAGGCTAAACCCTAGAAGCTAGCCTATGGTATGATTGTCGATGTGTACGTTGTCCTACGGACTAAAACCCTGCGGTTTATATAGACACCGGATAGGGTTAGGGTTACATCGAGTCGTTTACAATGGTAGGAGATCTACATATCCGTATCGCCAAGCTTGCCTTCCACGCCAAGGAAAGTCCCTCCCGGACACGGGACGAAGTCTTCAATCTTGTATCTTCATACTCCAGGAGTCCGGCTGAAGGTATAGTCCAGCTATCCGAACACCCCCTAATCCAGGACTCCCTCAATAATATTGATGGGCATGTTATTTACTTTTGTGATGAAGCTGCTAGAATTGCTAGACCCGATACTAAAGATAAACACAGACCTATTGTTGGCATGCCTATTGTTTCTGTTAAAGTAGGAGATCATTGTTATCACGGCTTACGTGATGTGGGTGCTAGTGTGAGGGCAATTCCTTTTACCTTATATCAAGAAATTACGAATGATATTGCACCTGCTGATATGGAAGACATTGATGTTACTATTATTAAGCTTACCAATAGAGATACTATATCACCAATTGGGAATGTTAGAGATGTGGAAGTCTTTTGTGGGAAAATAAAATACCCTACTGATTTTCTTGTTCTTGGTTCCCCACAAGATAATTTTTTCCCATTATATTTGGTAGATCTTTTTTGAACACTATTAATGCTAAGATACACTGTGAGAAAGAAAATTGTTACTGTATGTTTTTGGGATGTGTCTCATGATTTTAATTTCTCTAAATTTCGTAGACAACCCCATGATAAAGCATTGCCTAGTAAAGATGAAATTATTGGTATTGCTTCTATTGTCGTGCCTCCTACCGATCCTTTAGAACAATATTTGCTAGACCACGAGAATGATATGTTTATGAATGAAAGAAATGAATTAGATGAAATATTCTTTAACCAAATACCTGTTTTGAAATAAAATTTGCCTGTTGAAATCCTTAGGGATCCTCGTCCACCCAAGGGTGATCCCGTGTTTGAGCTTAAACAATTACCTGATACTTCGAAATATGCTTATCTTGATAAAAAGAAGATATATCCTATTATTATTAGTGCTAACCTTTTAGAGCATGAAGAAAAGAAATTATTGAAAACTCTCAAGAAGCACCTTGTTGCTATTGGATATACTCTTGATGATCTTAAGGGCATTAGTCCCACTCTATGTCAGCACAAAATTAATATAGAGCCTGATGCTAAACCAGTTGTTAAATATCAACGATGGTTAAATCCTAAGATGAAAGAAGTGGTAAGAAATGAAATACTAAAGCTTCCAGAGGCAGTTATAATTCATCCTATTGCTGATTATAGACGGGTAAGTCCCGTTCATTATGTCCCTAAGAAGGGAGGTATTATTGTTGTTCCTAATGATAAGAATGAATTGATTCCACAAATAATTGTTACAAGTTATAGAATGGTAATTGATTTTCGCAAATTAAAAAAAGCTACTAGGAAGGATCATTACACTCTACCTATTATTGATCAAATCCTAGAAAGACTACCCAAACATACTAATTTTATGCTTTCTAAATGGTTATTCTGGTTTTTGTCAAATACCTGTGTCAAAAGAGGATCATGAAAACACTACTTTTACACGCCTATTCGGTACTTTTGCTTATAGATATGCCTTTTGGTTTATGAAATGCACGTGCTACCTTTCAACGATGTATGACTGCTATATTCTCTGACTTTTGTGAAAAGATTGTTGAGGTTTTCATGGATGATTTCTCCGTTTACGAAACTTCTTTTAATGATTGCTTAAGCAACCTTGATTGAGTTTTGCAGAGATGTGAAGAAAGTAATCTTGTTTTGAATTGGGAGAAGTGCCACTTTATGGTTAATGAAGGTATTGTCTTGGGGCATAATAATTCTGAAACTGGTATTGAAGTTGAACTTGTCTATGTTAGAAAATGTTCTTGTTGAGCCATTACCTATTGATGATAGCTTTCCTAATGAGCAATTAGCTATCATAAATGCTTCTTGTAATACTCCATGGTATGATGATTATGCTAATTACATTGTTGCTAAATTTATACCACCTAGTTTCACATACCAGCAAAAGAGGTTTTCTATGATTTAAGACATTACTTTTTGGATGACCGAGAACTTCATAAAGAAGGAGTACATGGTGTTACTAGATGTTGTGTACCTGATCCTGAATAGGAATAGATGCTACGCAAGTGTCACTCTGAGGCTTATGGAGGACACCATCATTGGAACAGCAAGGTGTGTCGGCGTTCTGGGAATGGAGGTACCCAAACTTGCCTGCCTACGGCCCATGGAATGGCTCCATCAGTGGCCCGATACGGCCCATCTTCAACAGCAACAACTCAAGACCCTCGCAAGGGGCCAAGCCTCGTGAGGCAGATGACACCAAGATCCCCCTGGGGGAAGCCTCGCTAGGCTGGCTCCCGAGGAGCGGAGATATCTATGGAGGGCGCACGTCGCGAGGTTCGCGTGATGTGAGCCATGACGACCAAGGCTAGGCGGGCGTCAGTGGGCGCAGTGTACCTGCTTCCTCTTTGGTGCTAAGAAGGCAAGCACAGGCACAGGGTCCCGAGTCATCAGGCAAAGGTTTCCATATTGGTGCAACAAGACCAAGACTGACAGGACGGCAGGACGGAGGTCTTCACGGAGCCCACAACAGCGTCACCACCAGAGCCTTTTGCAGGAGAAGACTACTTTTGTCAGGATAGCTTGTACTCCCTCCGTAAATTAATAAAAGAGCATTTACATCACTATTTAGTAATCTAAATGCTCTTATATTAGTTTACAGAGGGAGTACTAGTTGTCTCCCTTCAAACTTGGCCGTTGTGGGATCCCTTCCCGCCTACATTTGGTATGAGGACCGAGGCCACTATAAACAGGACTTAGCCACCACCAGAGGGGGGAGACGAAACCAAGAGAAAAACGAAACCAGGAGGAGGAAGAAACAACACCAGGATGACAGATCATTCAGACCATCCCCACACCCACTAGCTCATCAAGCTCAAGAACACCTCACCTCCCAAGGTTGTTCATCCTCTATACTAGTTCATCCTCAGACCCTCAAGGCAATCCACCACAAAGATGGAGTAGGGTATTACACCTCAAGGTGGCTCGAACCAGGATAAATCCCTGTGTCTCTCGTTCTTTGGGTTCGTCGAGCTAGGTCAGGGGATCGTTAGAGAGCGAGCTAGGGAGAGAGTGTTCTTTGTGCACACCCTAGTGTTCGAACCTCTCAAGGGACCGCGGAACCCGTAATACGACATTTGGCGCGCCAGATAGGGGTGCGCTGAAACCTCTCTTCTGTCGACCAATGCACCGCCGCTCCACCGCTTCCATGGCTGGCGCTCGTCGAGCCCGTGCTGAGCACCGAGCCACTCTCCCTGCCCGCGTCGCCCAGACGGCGCCCGTCAGCAGGCCTCCTCGCCGCTGTCCATCACCCGCTACCAACGCTGCCACCGGCCCAACGGGGAACGAGCAGCAAGCTTCATCGCTGCATCCCTCCATGCGGCGGGCCGGACGTACCGCCACCCCATCACTGACTCCGACCGACTCATCATCCCACGCATGTCACAGCGCCTCCACCACCTCCCCATCAAGTTGTCGCCCTCAGACCAAGATGCACGGCCCTACGGCTTGACCCGCATCACCGGGCGCCCGCGCGTGAAGAAGAAAGCTGCCAAGAGGTCCAGCAGCCGCATGGGGACGCTCCAGCACTCCCGGCACCACCACGTCAAGAACGCGTGCCGACTGCGACAGCGGCGCGTGGCTATGAAGACCAGGCTAGACCTCCACGTCAAGCTCCGGTGACCACCGCGGGCTGCAACGACTTCACTCCCAAGATGCGTAGGGTTGTCTAGCCCAGCAAGTTCAAGCCATACTTGCCTCCGCGCTACGACGGCACCCCCGACCCTGCTGAGTTCCTGCAGGTCTATGAGCTGAGCATCGAGGCGGCGAACGGTGACAAGAAGGTGATGGCAAACGGTGACAAGAAGGTCATGGCGAACTAGTTTCCCATGGCCCTCAAGGACGGCGCACGCTCGTGGCTATTGAACCTGCCCGCGGAATCAATCTCCTCCAGGGGCGAGATGCGCGAGCGTTGCGTCGCCAACTTCCAAGGTACTCGTGACCGCCCGGCGGCCGCGGGTGACCTGCGGCGCATCAAGCAACACTAGGGGAAACCCCGTAGAAGTACATCCAGCGCTTCAACAATGTTTGCCTCAAGATTCCCAAGGTAACAGATGAGGCCATCATCTCAGTGTTCTCCAATGGTGTCCGCGATGTCAATATGAACGATAAGCTCACCATACACGAGGACCTGTGCACAGCTCTAGAGATGTTCAACATGGCGACCAAGTGCGAGAGAGCTGAGGATGGATGCCTCTCCCTCCTCGAGCTCCCAGCCGCCAACCCGAAAGACAAGAAGGCCAAGACCAAGGACGTGAAGCGCAAGGGGGCGGTCGTGCTCGCGGCCGAACCAGAGATGAAGCGCGGCCGCGACCACCCCGAGTCATCCAAGGCCAGTCGCCCATTCTGCGCCTGCCACAACGTGCACAGCCACAACACCAGTGACTGCCAGGAGCTCAGGGCCATCCGCGACAGGCGCTTCGGTCGACACCCCGAGCGCAACGACCGAGGCTACGGCTGCGGAGGAGGCAGAAGTGGAGGGCACTTGGACGACCGCGGCCCCCGCCAGGAGTGGTGCGACCAGCCTCGTGAGGACCGCTGGCAGGACCAGCCTCGCGAGGGCGTCTGGAAGGACCAGCCTCTTGAGGACCGTCCACAGGGCAAGGCCGGGCTCCCTCCGCCCCCACCACAAACCGAGGAGGAACGAAGACCACCACCAGGACAAGGGGGCTGGTGTCTTCCAGGAGCCTCGTGCCATCGCCTGCATCTTGGGTGGCGCTCAGGCCCCAGCCTCCCACCGCATCTTCAAGCAGTTCGCACGTGAGTTGAACGCGACCCTTCCTAGACTCGAGGCCATGCGCCCGCTCAAGTAGTCCAAGTGCACCATCACCTTTAGCTCATCCGACTAGCTCAAGTGCGCGGCAACCGCCAGCGCCTTCCTGATGCTCTGCTCGCCTATGATCAGCAACGTCCTTGTCACAAAGGGCCTCATTGATGGCGGTGCGGGACTCAATGTTCTTTCCATCGAGACGTTCGACCGCCTCCAAGTGCCATAGGATCAGCTGCAGCCCACCAAGCCCTTCTTAGGAGTGACCGATAGCTCCACCACTCTGACAGGGCAGATCCGCCTCCCTGTCACCTTCGGCCAGCGTGACAACTACCGCACCAAGCTCATCGACTTTGCATCACCCACATCCGTCTGCAGTACAATGCCATCCTTCAATATACGGACCTGGCCAAGTTCATGGCGGTAAACCACAACGACTATAACGTCCTCAAGATGCCAGGAAGTTGCAGCATGATCATGGGCACCTACGAGGAGAAGGACGCGGTGTGCTCCCTTGAGTGTGCCTACGAGGCAGCGGCGGTCGAAGACACAGACATCGAAGGCGCCATCTACCCTCCTGATGCATTCCCCAAGAAGAAGAAGAAGCTGCTCCACCAAGAGACTCAGGAGAGCGGTGTCTCCAGTGGCACCACCTCAGGACCGACGCCCACAGATGGGGCGCCCCCTCTCTCACATAGGAAGGCGTGCCCGGTGCCCTCCTTAGGCTGGGCTCGGGAGCTCTCTTCTAGAGGGCCTCTGGCCTAGCCAATATCACGAGGGAGGCGCTCAGGCACCACATGGAGGCATGCTTCACCGCACGCTTCCCTCATGAGGGCACTAGGCACAAGCTGCTAGGTGCTCAGGAGTTCATCACCAAGACGACCGAGGAGCTTCAAGAGGCGAGAGCTATGCGTGGCAACCATCGCCAACCACCCAGTGCAGCTTCTTGTCCTGGCGAGGGCAACAAGCTGTGCGTCTGCGTCAACATCCACGGGCTCAACAAAGCCGCAACTCAAGAGCGCTTCTGGCCTTTGTGCGCTAGCCGGTGTGAGGTTCCACCTCACAGCTACGTTCGTATGCCTTTTGGCTTGCCGAACGCGGGTGCCGCCTTCCAGTGTCGCCTGAGAAGCATCGTGGCTGCTCAAGAGGCCAGGAATCATGCGGTCCTGGAGGAGATGGCGACGATCCTTCATCAGCCTCCCGAGCCCCCAAGGCTTCTCGAGGCTCAGGACCCAGGCAGCTCGTGAGGAGCGACTTCTTCAACATGCGTCTTCGGCTGCTCCAACAGCCCTCCAGCAACGGCACCAGGTGACATCTTCTAGTTTATTCAGTGGGGGTGCCCCTCGGGCTGCATCCTCCCCAAGTCGCATGGGCTTGTCCCTGCGGCACGTATCCTTTTGCGTCTTTAGTTTACCTTGTTGGGGGTGACCCTCGGGCTGCATCATCCCCAGGTCGCATGGGTTCGTCCCTGCAGCATGTATTGTTCTTGCATCTATCTGAACTAGCTTTATCCTCCCCCGTAAGATGAGTTATGTTATCACCTACCCACCTGATGCGCTTTGCGGCTCCCCCCGTTGCTGAGCGGCCTCTCGCTCATCCTGCAACGGGGGCTTCACATGCTGGAACGACGCTTGTGCGTGGGTCCATCCCTGCAACGCTGATGAACCTGTGCGATAGAGCTTTGGCTCGCGGCCCGCTCCGCGCACGTCACCTCACGAGATCCTCAGTGCCTTCATATTCTTGCAGAAAGAACAACGGTAGGACAACACACATAGTTATGAGTTATCCTTTTCTCCCAAACTAACCAGCAGGGATCTCTTGAGCTCAACAACAGGCGGTCTCGCCGGCCGCCCCTTTTTCTACGCGATTCTCTTGCACGTTAAAGGGGGGAACTCCTGATCATCACACCTCAGGAGCTCTTATTGACTCTCCAGCCCTCACCCCCTGTCCTTGACCACGGCATCACGACCTGGCATACCAGTGACGGCTAAGCCTCGCTCGAAGGTCGGGACCCGAGGATGCATAGCATCCAGATGAGCGGGGAAAGGGGAGACCGGTGTGGCCCTACCTAGTAGCTTCACCGTTGAAGCACAAGCCAGGTGACGTGCAAGGAATCACCACAGGTTTGCCAAAAGATAAGTCACCCATGCGTAATAAAAGCAAATCCCTCTATCTGAAGCCCACCGCTCTCGTAAACTCGCTTCGGCAGTGCTGCTTTCCTTTTCGGCCTCCAGGGAGCTGCTTGCACGCCAAGGGGGGCCTCCCAAGCATCGCGCCTCGGGAGCTCTTACTGGACCTCAGGCCGCCCACCTCCTGGCCTTGACCACGACATCATGACCTTGCATACCAGCGATGGCTGGAGCCCGCCTAGGGACCGGGACCTGACGGCGTAGAGCACTAAAGCTACCGCAAGAATAAAAAGGGGAGTAATGCCTCAGCGAGCACTACAAAAAAAGACACATCCATGACATTTTGGGCCGAACGAAAGTTTTTGCTGTCATACTTATGACACTTATATGACAATAATTGTGATAAAACCCGGCATCATCATAGATGTGGTGGGGTCCTACTTATATGACAAAAAAACATGACAGAAAATGGGCTTTTCATCCTGGGCGGGCCGAAGACGCAGCTGCATGACATTCTTTGGGCCGTCCATATCGGAAAAAACCATGGTAGAAGCGAGGGCGAGGAAAATATCAGGGAGTTTTCGGTTACGGTGCGTGGTCGGGGGCCAAGCGATGCGCGTATATCCCGTACGTACGCGCGTGTGTGTGAGGTGTTGGGCTCTAACTGAACCCAAGCGAGGCGTTGGGCTCTAACTGAACTCGAGTGATTGCATTGGAGGCTACGCGTTACTGAACTCGAGCGATCGGTAGATGGCTGTTAACTGAACCTGATCGAGCAATTCCTTCGCTGCTGCTGCTAACTAAAGTCGATCGATGCTGCCTGTGCATGAACAGTGAGCGTTGTTGGGGGTTTGGATGAACAGTTCCCGGTGGGGGTTGGATGAACAGGAACCCGTGGTTGTAGATGCCATTGCCGCTAGATGAACAGTACCCCGAGCAATCGAGCCGCTGGATGAACAGGACCCCATGGAGGGCTGGATGAATAGGACCCCATGGAGGGTTGGTTGAATAGTAGCCGGTGGAGGGCTAGTTGAACAGTAGCCGGTGGAGGGCTGGATGAACAGTAGCCTGTCGAGGGGTGGTTGAACAAGACCCCGTGGAGTGGGCTGGTTGAACAGTATCCGGTGGAGGCTGGATGAACAGGAGCCCGTGGATGAATAGTCGTAGCTGGAGGCTGGAGGAGGTCGAGTGTGGATGAACAGTAGCCCATGGAGGCTGGAGGAGGTCGATGGTGGAGATGAACAATATCCCTTGGAGTCCCATTTTGCGGTACGCCACACCCCTCCCAATGAACAGGACCCCTGTTTCGACCGTAACGCTCCAACACAAGTCCGTTTCCTTCGTTTTGCGGACAGGACCCCATTTCAACCGTAGGAGGTCCAAGAGAAGTTCGTTTCCTCTGTTTTGATGTACGCCAGACCTCTCCCGATGAACAGGATCCCATTTCGACCGTGGCTGGTCGAACACAAGGCCGTTTCCTCTGTTCTGCGGTAGGCCAGGCCTCGTTTCAATCGGCTGTTCTGTCCAAGCTGGTTGGCTCCCGATGAACACAATGACGCTTACCGTTCCGACCCAGTCGGTTGGCTCTCCATGAACACAACGACGACGTTGTTTCTCCGTTATGACCCAACCACGTACACGAGTCCTGGCCATACGTATGCACGAGTAGGCATTCGAGACCCCGCCCGTATGTACGTAGATGGACGTATTTACTTTCTTGCAAACTGGCCGCTATGCGTACATGTACATGCTACGTGCGCGCCTGTGGTACGATACATGCGTGCCTGTACTATGACATGTGCCCTTCCTTGCACGGCCATGGTTCATCGCTGCAGCCTGCAGATAGACTGATCGTATCTAAGTACACGTTCGCGACTAGAATGACAACGCTACGTAGGCTTCAACCGAGTGGGTCCCGACTGTCAGGCACTTCCTTGCGTGCGAAGATGTAGATGGTGCGAAGATGTAGCTGGTGGGTCCCAGCAGTTAGGGGGAAACATTTTTTTGATACAGTGGCCCGTCCGGTGGGTCCCTGCTGTCAGGTGGAGGAATCATTATTTTGCACATAATAAGGAGGCACTTGCTTGTTGCGGTCATGGACCCAGCTGTCAGCCTCTCCATATACAGTACTCTTCCGATGGAAGTCGTTCGTTGACCACATTGACCACGCCACGCCGAGAGCACCAAGGCGGTGGACGACGGCGAGGTCTAGGAAGGGAACAACACGGAGCCAGGGAAGACGTGGCAGTGGATGCCCACGCGGAGGGGAGTATGAGGGTTCACTGGTTCGGCTGCAGTGTGAGGCTGCTGTCATCGCAGGGCCTGGCCAGTGGTGGGAGTAGTAGGGGCGGTGAAGCCTCCATGGCAGCACAGCCGGCCACGGGAGGCAGGAGCAGGCGGCACGACCGGCGCTGCTTTGGGCGGCTGGAGCAAGGAGGCCAGAGGTTGAAGAAGCACTACAACCGTTGGATGGACATCGTACAGTCACTGGAGCTAGAATCGTTCATATTGACTAAGTTGACAAAGCCCTACGTCCCCGTCAACTTAGTAGGCCCACATGTCAGCCTCCCACTATGCTGGGTCCCAGCTAGCAGGGGGAGTATTCATTTTTTGTGAGTAATAAGGAGGCACTTACTTGGGTGTGAAGATATAGCTGGTGGCTCCGGCCTGTCGGCGGGGGGGGGGGGAGTTTTTTTCACGAAATACAGAGGCCCCTTCTGGTGGGTCCCAGATGTTAGGTGGAGGAATCATTATTTTGCGCGTAATAAGGAGGCATTTCCTTGTGTGCGGCTGTGGACCCAGCTATCAGCCTCTCCACGTAGAGTCCACGTCCGATGGATGTCATTCGTTGACCACGGTGCGCCGAGAGCTCCAGGGCTGTGGATGACGGTGAGACCTAGGAAGGGAACGACACGGAGCCGGGGAAGACTCGGTAGTGGTTGCCCACGCGGTGGGGAGTATGAGGGTTTACTAGTCCGGCTGCCGTCGCCGGAAAATAAGAGAAGGTGTGGGTGAGCAGAGGAATGGCCTGGCCAGCAATGGAGTAGGGTGGGGCGGTGCGGCCGGTGCGGCAGCACAGCCGACCATGGGAGGCAAGAGCACGCAGTCCCACTGGCGCTGGTTTGGGCAGCTCGAGCAAGAAGATCAGATATTGAAGAAGTAGCAGGGCCGTTGGATTAACATCCAACGGTCACTGCTGCTAGAATCGTTTGTGGACTAAGTTGACAAAGCCTTTCGTACACGTCAACCTAGTAGACCCACAAGTCATCCTCCAAATCTGCCCCAAACAGCATACAGCCCGAAATTTCTTGCCAGATTCAAATTAATTTAAAAACTAAACATACCTTAATTTAAATCCAATGAAATTTTACCCGCACCAAAACAATGAAATTTAAAATATCAAAATCCGAAATAAAAAAGTATTTTGGAAAAAAATGTCTGTTTGCTGTATTTTTTCATTTTACAGCACATTTAATATTACTTATAGCCCATTTTTTGGGCAAAATGCATCCCTCCTTGTCTTGAAAGATTTCCGGCCCAGCAGGGCGTAGAAAAACAAGTAGGCCTACATTCGTTATTCTGCAAAAAACGAAATAGTTGGGCTAGCCATTTTCAGAAAGGAAAAAAAACTAGGCTGGTCATGTGCTAGACGGGCCACAGCTCTCGAACAACTCAGTTGATACTCTTCTCCGTCCCGAAAAAACAAAATTACTATGCGCTGCTGGGTCCCTATTGTCATCCTCACCATGTACATTCATCTCCTTATTCCTCTCGGTTGTTGACCATGATAACAACACCGGAGGGCGGCACCGCGGCGAGTGAACCAAGGCGGAGGACGACGGTGAGGCCTCGGATGGGAACGAACAGGAGCCGGGGAAGATGCATAGAGTTTTAGGGTGCGATGTGGCCACGATGCGTGCGCGGCAGCACAACCAGCCGTGGGAGGCGGGAGCAGGCGGTCCCGCCGGCGCTGGTTTGTCTTTGGCGGCTGGAGGAAGAAGAGACTGAAGCAACACGACAGACATGGAATGTCAATCCAACTGTCAAGGTTGGCACAATCGTTTGTTGACTAAGCTGACACCAAGTAGCATACTTTTTCATATATAGGAAGAAAAGAAAAACTGGGCTCGCTCGCCTGATAACATTCTGGAAAATGCGACCGTTCGATCTTGCACCGCAACTAAAACTGCGAGGAAAATGCGTTCATCTGCCATCCTCCAGGGAATGTTCGCCACATAAGTGACTAGCACCCTTGGTTTTCAACCGAGAGGTTTGGATTTGAGTCACAGTAAATCTCAATTTTGTCCTCCTTCCTTCCTTGGAAGGAAAAAGAAGAAAGAAAATCAAAGACTTGAGAAGGCGTACAGAACAAACTAGTGTAGCAGTAAAGAGATGTTCCTGAGTTTTAGAAGAAAGAGAGACGTGCTCCTGTAGCTGGTTCGAACCCAAACCTAGACTATGACTATATATGGTGCTATGCTACTATGAAAGTAACGAAACTGACATATCCAACGTTCGCTTCTCCTCTTCTCTACTTACTTTGCCTAGCATCAGAAGCTCTGGCCGCATCAACCATGTCCGTTGGCTGCGCGTCCACCTACTCTTCAATAGGCAACAACTAGATATGTGCCAAGTCGCCACCCGTACCATCGCCTATGGGTATCATCACACCCCCGCAGGCAAATGCACCGCAGCCAGTTTCTCATCGCAACCCGCTACCGTTGGTGTGGTGCCACTGCAGCAAATCACGCAGAGTCATCTGTCGCGTCTCAACCACAATCCTTAACCCTGGTCGAGTCTTCTACAAATGCCCGAATCATGGGGTAATAATATGTTTAAGTGTTGTTCTACTGCTTTCAGTTGCTGATATTTTTAATAGTTTGGTTGATGATCTTCCAATTTGATTCATGCAGAAAAGGGAAGATTCATGTGATTCGTAGTTCTGGGAAGTTGCTGATGTGGGGGAACGCAACTACGCTGATTATTTGGTTAGCCGAGGAATCCCAGTACCAGCAGGTTGTGGTGTTGGACAAGTAACTGAAGGAATGGTAGAAGGCGAAGATGTAGAGCAGAAGGTTAAAGATGCAGTTCCTCTGATCATGGCCAAGCAATAGCTGCTAAACGGCCTTGACAATAATGAGGAGATATAAGAGCTTGTGAAGATAATGGGCAAAATCGATGTGCTCTCTAGGATGATTGTCTCTTTATTTATAGTGTATGTAGCACTCGTGATGTATTCAGTGGCTATGACATGAGCAATTTGCTGAAACTAGTAATGAATGAAACCTGTGTAGCAGGTTGGGCGTAGTGTTGTGAAAATCTAATGATTCCTGGTAACAGAAATCGGGGGGGGGGGGAGCATCCCCTTTTTCTCATAAATAAATAAATAGCACATGCCCTTTTGGTAATAAATAAATAAATTAGCAGAGGCCCTGCTGGGTCAGCTTTGTTCCCATTCGACGACGTCGAGCAAATTGTAGTCCAACAGAAAACTATGTCATCAAATTCAAGTTTCACATCCAAATATGAGTACAACTAAACAACAATGTCATCATGTTTTATTCATCATACAGTCACCAAACACAAATGAACATACATAACAAGTGATGTTCTCACATCAAAACACCAAACAACACGTTCATCAGGTTTCAGTTGTCATAGCAAACACAATTTTACATAGTAGATAAAAAACGTCTTTTGAGAGGCAAATACGACAGTAACTCCTTTTTGTGGATGCTGCACAACATAGTGATTGCATCAAACATCTAAATATATAAGAATGTGCTTTAAGTTTAGTAGATTACAATGTATAAGTTGTAGTACTTAGCACTTACTTGATATAAGGTAGTATCTCAGGACAGTTATTCAACACATACCAAACCATTTTGTCCACATCTTTAGGTTTGTTCTCTTGTCGACTCTTCCCTGTAACTCGAACAGAATAATCGAAAACATTGAGCCTGAGATTGTCTTCACGCACCACTTTTCTAAGCTGATCAGCTGTTTCAATGTTTTTTGAGTAGAATGTCAATGCTTCTTTCGGATCTCGATCGGGTTCCAGCAAAACCCTCAATGTTCAAACACTGGGGTGCGCACAAAGATCTCCCCCAATCGATCCATGTCCTAGGTTCGCTAAGATCTCAAGGACTAACTCGACGAACTCGCAACACAAAGGACACAAGATTTATACTGGTTCGGGCCACCATTGTGGTGTAATACCCTACTCTTGTGTGGTGGTGGTGGATTGCCTCTAGGGCTAAGGATGAACAGTACAAGGGGAAGAACAACCTCTTGAGGTGAGGTGTTCTTGTGCTTGGTGGGTTTGAGGATGAACTGAATGAGCTCGAGTCCACCTTTGCCTAATGTGGTGGCTAATCCTATTTATAGAGGCCCTGGTCCTCTCCCTAGATATTGAGCGGGAAGGGAGCCAACAATGGCCAATTTGAAAGGGGACAGCTAGTATATCTTATCCTAAAAAAAGCAGTCTTCGCCTGCAAAAGGCTCTGGTGGTGACACCGTCTTGGGCTCCACGGCAACCTCCGTCTTGCCGTCACGCTGTTCTTGGTCTCGTTGCACTGATATGGAAACCTTTGCTTGACGCATCGGTACTCCACGCCTGCGCTTGCTTCCTTAGCACCAAAGAGGAAATGAGGACACTGTGCGCACTGGCGCCCGCCTGGCGCCTGCCTGATCTTGATCGTCACGGCTCACGTCATTGAAACCTCGTGAGGTTTGCCTGGCCTTGATCTCTCTGCCCCTCGTGAGCTAGCCTAGTCAGGCCGCTCCTGAGGAGGTCTTGTGTCGTCCACCTTGTGAGGCTTGGCCCCTCGGGAGGGTCTTGGGTGCTTGTTGGTGAACATGGGTCGTACGGGCCCGCTCGTAGAACCATGCCGTGGGCCAAGGCAGGCAATTCTAGGGACCCCCATTCCCAGAATGCCGACAGTAGCCCCCGGGCCCAAGGCGCGCTCGGGCTTGGCTTCGAGGCGAAGCCAAGGGGCAAGTGCGGAGCTCCATGGGCCACAATATCCTGCGGCCTTGGTCGACGCATGGCGGTTGATTGGATGTGGGCGTCTCCGCTTTCCCATGCCGCCTTGGAAACTGCCTGACTAGACAAGTCCCTGCAACATGCAAGGAAAAACCATCATCACCTGTGATCATGGGGGGCGCTGGTTGGCCTTCTCCTGCTATAAATGGGAGGGGCGAAGCCCCCGTCGCCCATATCTTCCCATTCCGCTTGGTTCTTCCCCGTCACGCCATTGCTGACACCAATGGCGCCCATCCGAAGGTTTTCTGCGGCGGAGAAAGGAAAGACTGCCCTTGACGGGCTGGCGCCGCTCCCGCCGAAGAAGAGGCCGGCCCACCGCTGCGATAAGGCGACGATGTAGATGGTGACGAGGCCTTGGTGCGAGCGGCCTCCTCCCAGGTATCCGTTACCCCTGTACGCCCAAGCTGGGGGCTCAGGAGAGAGATGCGATGAGCGTGGGCGCGTGCACCGTGGCCATGGTTGCCGTGCCGTGCTGGCGCACGTCGCCGCCCCTAGAGTCCACGCCATGGACTCCTCGCGCGAGCTCGTGCTGTGGGCGGCCATGCCCCCGAGCACTTGGATCCACTTCCCTTCCTTCTTCTCAGCCGATATGCCGCCGAGGGGGCCCCTCAAGCTTTGGCTGCAGCACGCCGACTGCGACACGCCGGTGAATGGAGCGGAGGTTAAGGCCGTCTCCTCGGGGAAGATCTTCATGACCCGAAGCTGGGGTGAGGTCATCCAAGTGTGTTGTGCGGCGGGCACCCACGCGATCCACTTCGTTTACGATGGCGCCTCCACACTGTTCTTCAAGGTCTTCGACGCAGAAGGCCGCTGTCTGGAGTGTTGCCCCAGGTGGGGTCATCAGGCTGGTGCCGCAGTTGGGCAGGGTCTGCTGCCCGCGTCGCCAGCGGTTCTTCTGGAAGTAGCGGCTATACTTGGGAGTCTAGCGATTCTCCCGAGCTCTATGATACCCCAGAGACGAGCGACAATAGCTACGTGCCCCCAAGCTCTAGCTGAGCCAGGAGCAGGGCTGCAGCGTTAGGCCGCCGCCGCCGCTGATCTGGATGAGTTTGGCGCCGGCCTCTGATGGTCCACTGTTGATGATGGCGTCGTCCGCAGGGGCATGTGTAGTTAGGACTCCCTAAGTTCCTATCTTTTGTTTCCTGCGAGGAATCAAGAAATGCCCCCGTGGGGGTGTGTAAAGGTTTTGTAATGTCTCTTGTCAATATTGTCCTTATTATGATCTTGCGCGAGCGCGAGTCCTACTTCAGATCGGTCTCCCTTTTTGACCTCGCGATGACTTGGCGCTCTACGCTGACAGGTCCCGGTCCCCAGGCAGGCTGTAGCCGTCGCTGGTATGCCAGGTCACCTGCCGTGGTCAAGGCAAGGAGGTGAACGGCCCGAGGTCCAGTAAGAGTTCCTGAGGCGCGATGCTCAGGAGGTCCCCATTAGTGCTCAAGCATCCGTCGAGAGGTAAGAAAGGAGGGTGACGTTGCTGCACCAGGGCTGCGGTTAGTATAGTTCTTAGTCCTTAGCGGTTTAGTCAACCTGGGCTCGGGACTTTTCTTGACGGTCCGGGGTCGATTCGTCATGATGCGCCAGATTCGTGCATAGGCGTCCGAAGCATAGCTAGGCCAGGCCCATGCGAACCTCCCCCCTTCCCCACACTCTCATTCATGCTCTACGTCCTCAGGTCCCGGTCCTCGAGTGAGCTCAGCCGCCGCTAGTATGCCAGGTCACGTGCTGTCGGGGGGACGACCCCCGGGTAGGCCCAAGACGGCAAACGACGCTTAAAAAACATCAGGGCCAGCAACGCCCCTCAGTCCGGCTCGCACTTGGCTGGGTTGCTCAACCCGGCCAAGTCCCTCAACCCGGCCGGACTCCTCAACCCGGCCGCCCGGCCAGGTCCCTGTCCGGCTGCTCCAGCTGGCCTACTACGCGAAGTCAACCGCGACATCACATCCGATGGGACACCGATAAGACGGCCATACCTCGACCACTGTTACTGATAAAGCTTACACTATTCACTCGTCACACGCGACATCATGTACAATGCTACTTGTCCCTGGGCACTATTGTATGAAGTGACCCAGGGAAGGCACTTTCTTGGAGAAGAGGTCACACCCTTGGCCAAGAAGGCATTGCCTTGGCCAAGGGGACACGCACCCACACACTAATGTATATCACATCCATCCATCCATGCTCACGCACACTCATATATAGCCACAACACTCATTCGGCCACAAGGCCATTCATGCCACACTCACACTCGTCCACACTCACTCACATATGAGGCCGAGTAGAAGATATATGTAGCCGGCTTCTCGATTCATCCGGATACAGCTTAAGGAGCGCTCTGTACTGCAATATATATTTCACATATATTCACACATGCAGGAGTAGGAGTATTATCTCTTCGGAGAGCTCCGAACCTGGGTAAATCACCACGTGCTATTTTCTCAATCCCGTCCCTTGATCTCCAAGAGCAGTCTTGCCCTCGCCTCAAGCCACCCCGTGGCATCTGTCGTCTCACGAACCCGCCCGCGAGATAACCATGACAGTTTGTGCCCACCGTGGGGCAAGCTGCAGATGGAACCACGGTCCGGGCGGGACCATCTTCATCATCACCGCCGCGTCGTGCCGTCACTTCGGTAGCACACGGGGGCTCGACATCAACACGCCTCCGGGGCAACCGCACGGGACGGCGCGTCCCTGTCGTCGGCCTCGCTATTTTCTTCATCATCACCGCGGCGTCGCGCCGTCCCTTCGGTAGCGCTTGGGGGCTCGACATCAACCCTCCCCCAGAGCGATCGCGCGGGACGGCGCATCCTCCTCGTCGGCGTCGGCGTCGGCCTCTTCGTCACCATCGTTGCGACGCCGGCCGTCTGTCCACGTGTGCGCTACGCCACCTCGCTTTGGTCGGCCACACCGCATCTGCTCCCCTCCACGCTGCGCCATGCTCCGGCCGTAATCTTTCATATATCAACTATACAAGCTAGCCAGACGCAAGTCATGCAATGGTCAAACCGTAGCTATACTCAAGCCAGATAACGCTTGCACACTGCTCATACACTACCTGGGCACTGCCCGTATGCTACCCAGTCAATGCGTTGTTCGTTGCTATCACCTGCGTCCGGCCTCCGCCCACTGCATCCGCTTTCATGCTGCCCGCTCTTGTGCATGTCCGGCCGCCGCACTCCACCCTACCGAGTCTTCGCAGCCGCCCTCGGCCTCGTGGCGCAGCTCCACCCCAGCGCGTGGCTCCGCCCACGTCCGGCCTCCCTCGCTCGTCTCCGGGGTGCTTCTCCCCCGGCTGCTCATATGCTGCTCCACCAGGCACTGCTCCACCACCATGGTCGTGGCTACCTCAACGCCATGGCCCTGAGCGCCCTTCTCGCTCTCCGCCTCATGGTGCTGCTGCAGTACATGGCGTTCTTATCCTCTTGCCGCCCCATCTCGCTGCTCGTCTCCATCCACGCCCGCGCGTCCGAGCTCCCTCCCGCGCTACTCCGGCCATCATGGCCGCACCCCATCTGTCCAGCCCTTCCTACCAAGCCTGGCGCCGCGCTCATTGCCTCCTCCGCCCGCGGCTCCTTGACCGAGCCCGCGGCCAGCCGCGCCGTGCCCCCCTCCACCGTAGCTCGGCTGCAACTTGCCCCGTCGTCAGCGACCGCGCCGCGCTGCTCCGTCCTCCACGCACGCGCGTGGCTCCGCCCACTTCGGCCCAGCGCCCTGCAGTCTGCCCTCTGCGTCACCTGCTCCGCTTCGTCCCGCACGTCAGCTCCACCTTCTACGCGCCCGCTCAGCTGCGTCGCTGCATCGTTTCGCGGCGCCTCCGCCTGCGATGCTCGGCCCCGCCCAACGGCCGGCTTCGTTGACCCAAACTGCGCGTGAAGCTGCACGCCCGCGCCGGATTCCCCGCAACCCGGCGTGCCGGCTTTGCCTGCGCCGGCTTCCCTGCAACTCGGCCTACCGGCTTACCCGCAACCCGGCCTGCCGACTTCGTCCGTGCTGGCTTCCCCGACGACCCGGCCGCTTGGTGGCTCCTCCCGCCAACCCGGCGACCCGGACGCTTGCCGGCTTCGCGCACGCCCGGGTTGCGGCGTCCCGTCGGCGCCTACCTCCGGCCCCGCCCGTGCTCCCGGGCTGCCCTTGGTCGGCTGCTGGCTTGCCGGTCCCCGTGGCTCCAGTCTTAGCCCTCCTAGGCCGGCTGCCCCGCGCAGTGACAGAAAGAACGAAAAGTAAGATATGCTGGCTGGAAAAAGAAAAAGAACACGCCTGGTCAGGCCAGATGTGTAAAAAAAGAGAAAGAACAGCGCAGTTCGCTCGCCCGCGTCATCGCCAGCCTACGCCTGGCCGGCTGGCGAGCCAACCCGGCTATCTGTCCGCTTCGACGCCGGACCAGTCGGATCCGACCGGCTGGGTACCCCTCAAGCCACCTGGAGGCTGCACCCAATGGGCGGGATCCGCCGGCTGCAAGCCGGCGGCCGGCCGTCATCGTCAGACACCTACCTTGTCTACATGAAAACCAATGTAGGCTCCTCACCCGCATACTTTCGCACCACCTGTATACACGGATAACCCTGAGTGACACTCGGGGACCACATCCGCTTCTTTACAGTTGCACTACTATTTGCCCCGGCGTCAGCTAGTCTCGGCCCGGAGGCTGGCCGCTCGGCCCGATATGTTTGTTCCCGCAGACGACTTAGTAGCGCACACGGTACCGAAGGCCCACTCTCAGTCACAGACTGCAGCGCGGCTGTCCGGCAAGCGAGAGCAAAAGCTGGAGGTCACCCCACACGAAAAACGTCTAGGAAAAGACGACTTGGGTAACCCGGCCGTTTCCTTTATGAGTATCTACTCGGTCAAATCCGCTCCAGTAGTCCGAGTATTGTACGCTCCACTCCGTGGCCACTCTTTGTAACAGCTATAGACCGGCTCCGGACTGTCTATCTAACAAGAGGCAAAGCCAAAGAGCGGAGGGGACATGAAAAATACTAAAGGGGGCTCGGACGAAACCGAGTCGGCACCCTCCGCATAAAACTTGCAATGCTAAAAACAAACATTTGATATATCTACGTGGACTAACTTTGTCTTTTGCATGATCATTTCCGTGGAAAACCCCCCTCCTCGCCCAGAGACTCGGAGGCTACACGCGGGTGACAGACCCGACGCCGGCGGCAACCGGCGTTTCCATTGGCGCTATCCACATCATCAACAGCAAGACCCTCCAACCGACTCTTCGAGTCGCTCGGCGGCTACACCCAGTGGGTGTGCTCGTGCGCCCCCACTCAGCCGGCGGACTCCGCATCCGCGTCCGACAGGGCCCCGCTCCTTCCAGGCGGCGGACCCCGCGTCTGCGCCCGGCACCCTCGACGTCACCGTCGGTTTCATCAACAATAGCGAAGACCCTCCGCCCAACTTTTCCAAAGTTGCCCACAGGCTCGGAGGCTACACCCAGTGGGTGCGCTCGCGCGCCCCCACTTAGCCGGCGGACTCCGCGTCCGCGTCCGGCAGGACCCCGCGTCCTCTAGCCGGTGGACTCCGCTGTAACGCCCCGAGACCGTTGCGCCAGGTGTCTTCCAGTTATTCACCGTCGTGTCATGTCATTCGCTTGCGTGTTGCATCTTATCATGTCATCATGTGCATTGCATGATCATGTTTTCAAAACTTGCATCCTTCCCGGTTTCCCAGTTCTTTCTGTTGTCCGTTCTGAGCCCAGACACACTTGCACGCGCCCGCGGAACCTTTGAAATATTAGTTGATAAGTGGCCAGAAAATGTTATCGGAATGGGTTGAAAGTTGGCATGCGGTGTTGTTATGTTGTAGGTAGGCCGCCTGCCAAGTTTCATCACATTCGGAGTTCGTTTGATGCCCCAACGGATAACTATAGCGGCAGTATAGCTAGTCTAACGTCGGACGTTTTCAGTCACCGAAAACTGTTACCGGGCTTTCCCTCTCTTTCCTCTCTAGTCCGTCTACACAGTCCGCTACTTACCTCTCTCGGTTATGTTCGCGGCCCTCCTCGCGCGCGCGTCCGAAAGCTGTCCCGGACCCGACCCGGGCGGTCGTTACCGGTGGGTCCGTATCATCCCCAAACATCTACGAAACATCTTCGTTTTTCTTTTTGGTCTCCCTAGCCTATTTATCTCGGGCACCCGATCTAAATCGAAGGGACCGGATTAGCCCCTACCCAAAATCCTATTGCTATATATAGTGGCAACCCTAGACTAATCCCTAAATTCTAGCCCGCATGTCCCATCCATGTCCTCAACCGCCGCCGCCACTCTCTCCCTTGGGAGCCTCCTAGATCCCCTCCTCATCTCCCCCCGCAACAACCACAACTCCACCTCGTCTTCAGCGCCGGGCCAACCAGCATCGCCACTGCCACCAGCCACACTGGATCGATCCAGCGGCCAGGGAACAGTGACCCCGCGCCGCCCCGTCATGCCACCTCTCCCTTCCTTCTTCCCGTTTCTTCTTTCTCCTCTCACATCTAGCTTCGTCTCTTTTTCCCTCGCAGAAGCCCGCCATGGCGTCCAGGAGGCTTCAGGCACCAGCAGCTCCGGTTCCGCATCGGCTCCACCATGGGAATGGACGGATCCGTCGTCCTCGACCCCAAGACCTCCTCCTACGTGCCTCTCCATCATCATCTTCGGCGCCAAGCTGCCGCCAAGCCTCGTCCCACCGGAGCTCCGAGTCCATCTCTGCCCTGTGCCAAGTCCCTGCCTCCTCTGCTTCGAGCTCCATCCGACGAGCCGCGACAAAGCCGCCTCCTCCCGAACCGCCATGGCGTCCGAGGCCTCCTTGCAGCACCTCCTCGCCGATCCACTACTTCCCCACCTGCGCCGAAAGCCCCTGCTGCCCTGCATCGAGCAGAGTTGCCGCTTGCCTGCATCGCCTCCTCTCGCACGCCTCCCCTCGCGTAGTGTGGACATCATGCGCCAAGTCCGCCATCCCGCGCCTGGAGCCATGCCTCTCCGTCCCTTGTTCAGCTTGCATGCAGCCGCTGCCGCGTCGTGCTCTGCATCGAGCTCGCGTGAGTCATCGAGCGCCTAGCATCCGCATTGACCAACGGCCCTCCCTTCATCAGATCCAGCCAGCCGCGCCCGTGAGGCCCAGCGCTCGAGCCGCTGCTCCACCGACCGGGCCATGCCCAATGTGAGTAGCCCCAGCCTCCCCTGTGCACTTCTGGGCCGGCCAGTTTCGACTGGTTCCATTTTTTCAGGCCTTTGTGATTTTGCTACTTATCTGGAGAAACCAGTTTTGTAGTATAGACCCTAAACTTCATGCATTTAATAACTTCACAACCGTGCATCAGATCTAAATAATTTATATATGTAAGATGACTAGAATTTCATCTAGTTTCATAATATCCAACTTTCATGCATGTGTAAAATGTTTAAAATGATGTTTCCATATAATTTCCCATATTGCCATGTAAAATGTTTTAATTCATAACTAAATAACCGTAGCTCCAAACCAAACAAACTTTATATGTAAATGGGGTAGAAAAATGCCTAGTTTAACATGGTGTACTTGTTTTGCATGTTTAACAACTCTAAAAATTATGTTTAGGGCAGAACAGTAACCAACCTAAAATATGCACATGAGGGTTTTTCCGGACTTGTTGTTTGTTATTTCCGGCCTCATTTAAATTTTACTAGATAGTTAGTTTACTTATGCTTCACCTCTTGCCGTGCTAACCAAAATTTAATATTATTGAGTACATAAACGGGAGAGAACTAAATAAGTCACGTGGTGCTTTGTCAATATGCAACTCGTTGCATATTGAGCTCCACTTAATTTGTAGTATTGTTTGTTGCACTTTGCCATGCCATGCCTCATTAAAATGGACATGCATCATACTTGATTGCGCATTATGCCATGTTTATGTGATGGTTGTTTACTATGTTGGTTGCATCTTTCCGGGTTGCTTCTCTCGTTAGCTTTGGTTTCGTTCTGGAGTTGTGAGGATCCGTTCGACTACGTCTGTTTGTCTTCTTCATGCAATCATTCTTCTTCCTTGCGGGATCTCAGGCAAGATGACCATACCCTCGAAATCACTTCTATCTTTGCTTGCCAGTTGTGCGTTCTATCGCTATGCCACGGTACCTAACACTTGCTATAACATGCCTCCCATATTAACATGTCAAACCTCTAAGCCACCTTTCCTAGCAAACCGTTGTTTGGCTAAGTTACCGCTTGGCTCAGCCCCTCTTATAGCGTTGTTAGTTGCAGGTGAAGTGAAGTTTGTTCCATGTTGGAACATGGATATGTTGGGATATCACAATATCTCTTATTTTTCATTAATGCATCTCTATAATTGGTAAAGGGTGGAAGGCTTGGCCTTATGCCTAGTGTTTTGTTCCACTCTTGCTGTCCTAGTTTCCGTCATACCGGTGTTATGTTCCTTGATTTTGCGTTCCTTACACGGTTGGGTGTTATGGGGACCCCTTGACAGTTCACTTTGAATAAAACTCCTCCAGCAAGGCCCAACCTTGGTTTTACATTAGCCTCACCTAGCCTTTTTCCCTTGGGTTTCCGGAGCCCGAGGGTCATCTTTATTTTAACCCCCCCCCCGGGCCAGTGCTTCTCTAAGTGTTGGTCCAACCTGAGCGATGTCTGGCGCCCCCTGGCAACACGGGTCTATGCCAACCCAATGTCTGGCTCATCCGATGTGCCCTGAGAACGAGATATGTGCAGCTCCTATCAGGATTTGTCCACACATCTGGGTGGCTTTGCTGGTCTTGTTTTACCATTGTCGAAATGTCTTGTAACCGGGATTCCGAGTCTGATCGGGTCTTCCTGGGAGAAGGAATATCCTTCGTTGACCAGGAGAGCTTCTGATGGGCTAAGTTGGGACACCCCTGCTAGTTTTGAACTTTCGAAAGTCGTGCCCGCGGTTATGGGCAGATGGAAATTTGTTAATGTCTGGTTGTAGAAAACTTAAAACTTAACTTAATTAAAATGAATCAACATCGTGTGTAGCCGTGATCTCTTTTCGGCGGAGTCCGGGTAGAGAACACGGTTTCGCATTATGCTTGAACATAAGTAGTTTTAGGATCACTTCTAGTTCACGACCGTGCTTTGCTTCTCTTCTCTCTCTCATTTTCGTAAGTTAGCCACCATATATGGTAGTGCTTGCTGCAGGTCCACCTCACTACCTTTTTTCCTACCCATAAGCTTAAATGCTCTTGATCGCGAGGGTGTGAGATTGTTGAGTCCCCGTGGCTCATAGATACTTCCAAACAGTTGCAGGTGCCGATGATACCAGTGCAGGTGACGCAATTGAGCTTAGATGGGAGCTCGATGAAGGCGTGTTCGTTGTGTTGTTTCATTTCCAGTTGATCCGTAGTGGAGCCTAGTCGGGGCGATCGGGGATCTAGCATTAGGGGTGGTCTTCTTTTATTTTGGTTCCGTAGTCGGACCTTGATTGTATTCTGGATGATGTAATGCTATATTTATGTATTGTGTGAAGTGGCGATTGTAAGCCAACTCTTTATCCCTCTCTCATTCAGTACATGGGATGTGTAAAGATTACCCCTCTTGCGACATGCCTACCATGAGGTTATGCCTCTGAGTCGTGCTCCGACACGTGGGAGATATAGCTGCATCATGGGTGTTATAGGTTGGTAATCAGAGCCTTCCCCGACTTAGGAGCCCCCTGCTTGATCGAATCGTTGGCGTTGTTGAGTCTAGAAAAAAGTTTTGAGTCTTATAGGATTATATATATCGGAGAGTAGGATTCTTTTTACTCCCAGTCCCTTCATCGCCCTGGTGAGGCCTCCTGACATAGAGTTTTGACCCTTCTCTCCTCAATTTTTCATGAATTTTTTTTAGGATCACGCGGGTATCATGGAATCATTCCGATGGTTTTGTGACGAGAAGATTGTTCTTGGTGCCACCTGACATTTAGGGGTTGGGGAAGTGTCCCGGGGAGTTGAGCTCTGAGGTGTTGTCGTCACAATTTTATCGTTGCAGTTCTGGAATACCTGAGTTCTCCAACATCGAAAATCTCTTTTATGCAGTTGTTGGTGAGATAACCTCAATGCCACCCAGTACTGGGGCGGGAGCTCGGGAGTATTGCAATAACATGTATAACGGATGCTTTTCGAAGGTTGAGGTCAATGATTTCCAAAGATTTCTTGGTTATGTGTTGAAGGATGGATACAGCTGGATGTAGGATTTTCTAGTTTTGTGTGAGATATTATGCTTCCCCTGTATCCCCAACACCTGATTGCATAACCAGAAAGTTTCGGGAGTTTATAAGTGGGAATTCAAGTATATCATAGGATATCCTTCCAACAGACACATGATACGACATGGGGTCTATCTTATGTTTGTTTCTGGCTTATTCTTCAAGCCAATCCTTTGTGTTGTTTTGAGTTGTGGTATTCGAGTTGCTTCAATGTCAAGTGTTGATTCCATACCTTTCCTAAGTGGTGTTCCCATATTTTTATTTGAATACCAATCTCTCTTGATAATCAAGATTGTCATGTCAAGCCTTTTTTCAACCGGTGTGCTTCTCTTTCAAGTGGATCCGATCATTTCAACATCCGCAAGATCAATTCTAAGTTTCCCAACGTTGTTTGTTTCATCCGTCCCAAGTTTCCTGTGTTTTCCCGCCCTCCAACCCTTTTTCCTCGAGGACTCGGATTTATTAATCAAGTATCCATTTTATTCATGTGAATTTTCATCATTCTTTTCCTTCAATGTTCTTATCCGGTGATTCTCATGAAGATGATAAAGGGAGCTTCAAGTTCATCATTCTTCGTTCTTTTTCTTCTCCGGTGGATTCAAATCAAGCTTTCGGTGTTGATCATGTCCCTTTTCCTCATTTCAAAGGCGTTCCCATGCATGTGCACCTCTTAATCATCTACTGCTCGCTATTCAATTGTTCCGGAGTACTGAAGATATCTCGAAAGATTCGTGTTGCCATTCTCAATCGTTCAAGATATCTCGAGGTTGTTATCTCATTCAATCTATTTAACTAAACCGGTGCAATCTCTCTTCAAATCATTTCAATGGTATTTCCTTTGTGTGGGCCCTAACCCACAGGTCTTTTTCCAGGATCTTACCTGACTCTACTTATTTTTCCGGAGTTATTTTCAAATTCATTTCAAAGTATGACGTAAGAATGAATTGTCATCAGTCAAATGCCTTTCTCCAAGATCTTTTAAATTATTTGCATCATTGGTTCAAACTTCCTAATTTCCATTCCGAAGTGCCTCAACAACTCAACGTGGTGTTTCTCGTCGTCATTCTCGAATTTTGAAGACCGAAGAAGAGTTCCTCTTAAATCCTTACCCATTCTCTCAAAGATTCGTGATTCTAGCTTGATGCCATCCTCTCATAATTGTTTTCGATTGTGAGAATTCTTTTCACCCATCCGGAGCAATTCAGGAGTCTTTTCAGTTTGATTCTCCGAAGGCCATCATCTGAAAATTATTCATTCCAGCTTTCAGCTCTCGTTCTCCAAATCTTACCGGTGCATCGCTAAAGTATTCTCTATTCAGCTCGTGATCTCTTTGTTCTCGTGTATCTATATTCCCTCAAGTATCTTCTTTGAATTTTAATTCATCTCGGTGATTTGTGCCTTTGCCACTTTCATTTTCCATCCTTACGGTGGTTCATTCAAGATTTATCTTCCTTCATTATCATATTAATTCATTCGTTCTTTCCAATCCTACCGGTGGTTCGTTGAAGTCTTTTATCAAGTTTCTCCTCTCACATCTGGCTCCATCTCTTTTTCCCTCGCAGAATCTCGCCATGGCGTCCAGGAGGCTTCAGGCACCAGCAGCTCCGGTTCCGCGTCGGCTCCACCATGGGAATGGACGGATCCGTCATCCTCGACTCCAGGACCTCCTCCTACGTGCCTCTCCATCATCATCTCCGGCGCCAAGCTGCTGCCAAGCCTTGTCCCACCGGAGCTCCGAGTCCATCTCTGCCCTATGCCAAGTCCCTCCCTCCTCTGCTTCGAGCTCCATCCGACGAGCCGTGACAAAGCTGCCTCCTCCCGAACCGCCATGGCGCCCGAGGCCTCCTTGCAGCACCTCCTCGCCGACCCACTACTTCCCCACCTGTGCCGAACGCCCCTGCTGCCCTGCATCGAGCAGAGTTGCCACTCGCCTGCATCGCCTCCTCTCGCACGCCTCCCCTCGCATAGTGTGGACCTCATGCGCCAAGTCCGCCGTCGTCCAATCGCCGGAGGCCGCCGTCCCGTGCCTGGAGCCATGCCTCTCCGTCCCCTGTTCAGCTTGCCTGCAGCCGCTGTCGCCTCATGCTCTGCATCGAGCTTGCGCGAGTCATCGAGTGCCCAGCATCCGCGTTGACCAACGGCCCTCCCTTCGTCAGATCCAGCCAGCCGCGCCCGTGAGGCCCAGCGCTCGAGCCGCTGCTCCACCGACCGGGCCAGGCCCAATGTGAGCAGCCCCAGCCTCCCTTGTGCACTTCTGGGCCTACCAGTTTCAGCCCGTTCCATTTTTTTCTGGCCTTTGTGATTTTGCTAATTATCCGGAGAAACCAGTTTTGCAGTATAGCCCCTAAACTTCATGCATTTATTAACTTCACAACCGTGCATCGGATGTAAATAATTTATATATGTAAGATGACTAGAATTTCATCTAGTTTCATAATATCCAACTTTTATGCATGTTTAAAGTTTTTAAAATGATGTTTCCATATATTTTCCCATATTGCTATGTAAAATGTTTTAATTCATAACTAAAAAACCGTAGCTCCAAACCTAACAAACTTTATATGTAAATGGGGTAGAAAAATGCCTAGTTTAACATGGTGTACTTGTTTTGCATGTTTAACAACTCTAAAAATTATGTTTAGGGCAGAACAGTACCAAACCTAAAATATGCACATGAGGGTTTTTCCGGACTTGTTGTTTGTTATTTCCGGCCGCATTTAAATTTGACTAGATAGTTAGTTTACTTATGCTTCACCTCTTGCCGTGCTAACCAAAATTTAATATTATTGAGTACATAAACGGGAGAGAACTAAATAAGTCACGTGGTGCTTCGTCAATATGCAAATCGTTGCATATTGAGCTCCACTTAATTTGTAGTATTGTTTGTTGCACTTTGCCATGGCATGCCTCATTAAAATGGACATGCATCATACTTGATTGGGCATTATGCCATGTTTATGTGATGGTTGTTTACTATGTTGCTTGCTTATTTCCGGGTTGCTTCTCTCATTAGCTTTGGTTTCGTTCTGGAGTTGTGAGGATCCGCTCGACTACGTCTGTTTGTCTTCTTCATGGAATCATTCTTCTTCCTTGTGGGATCTCAGGCAAGATGACCATACCCTCGAAATCACTTCTATCTTTGCTTGCTAGTTGTTCTCTCTATCGCTATGCCACGATACCTACCACTTGCTATAACATGCCTCCCATATTGCCATGTCAAACCTCTAACCCACCTTTCCTAGCAAACCGTTGTTTGGCGAAGTTACTGCTTTGCTCAGCCCCTCTTATAGCGTTGTTAGTTGCAGGTGAAGATGAAGTTTGTTCCATGTTGGAACATGGATATGTTGGGATATCACAATATCTCTTATTTTTAATTAATGCATCTATATACTTGGTAAAGGGTGGAAGGCTCGGCCTTATGCCTGGTGTTTTGTTCCACTCTTGCTGCCCTAGTTTCTGTCATACCGGTGTTATGTTCCTTGATTTTGCGTTCCTTACACGGTTGGGTGTTACGGGGACCCCTTGACAGTTCGCTTTGAATAAAACTCTTCCAGCAAGGCCCAACCTTGGTTTTAGATTTGCCTCACCTAGCCTTTTTTCCTTGGGTTTCCGGAGCCCGAGGGTCATCTTTATTTTAATCCCCCGGGCCAGTGCTTCTCTAAGTGTTGGTCCAACCTGAGCGATGTTCGGCGCCCCCTGGGCAACGAGGGTCTATGCCAACCCGATGTCTGGCTCATCCGGTGTGCCCTGAGAACGAGATATGTGCAGCTCCTATCAAGATTTGTCGGCACATCTGGGTGGCTTTGCTGGTCTTGTTTTACCATTGTTGAAATGTCTTGTAACCGGGATTCCGAGTCTGATCGGGTCTTCCTGGGAGAAGGAATATCCTTCGTTGACTGTGAGAGATTCTGATGGTCTAAGTTGGGACACCCCTGCCAGTTTTGAACTTTCGAAAGTCATGCCCACGGTTATGGGCAGATGGGAATTTGTTAATGTCCGGTTGTAGAAAACTTAAAACTTAACTTAATTAAAATGAATCAATAGCGTGTGTAGCCGTGATGGTCTCTTTTCGGCGGAGTCCGGGAAGAGAACCCGGTTTCGTGTTATGCTTGAACGTAAGTAGTTTCAGGATCACATCTAGTTCACGACCGTGCTTTGCTTCTCTTCTCTCTCTCATTTGCATAAGTTAGCCATGATATATGCTAGTGCTTGCTGCAGCTCCACCTCACTACCCTTTTTCCTACCCATAAGCTTAAATAGTCTTGATCGCGAGGGTGTGAGATTGCTGAGTCCCCGTGGCTCATAGATACTTCCAAACAGTTGCAGGTGCCGATGATACCAGTGCAGGTGACACAATTGAGCTCAGATGGGAGCTCGATGAAGGCGTGTTCGTTGTGTTGTTTCATTTCCAGTTGATCCGTAGTGGAGCCTAGTCAGGGCGATCGGGGATCTAGCATTAGGGGTGGTCTTCTTTTATTTTGGTTCTATAGTCGGACCTTGATTGTATTCTGGATGATGTAATGCTATATTTATGTATTGTGTGAAGTAGCGATTGTAAGCCAACTCTTTATCCCTCTCTCATTCAGTACATGGGATGTGTAAAGAATACCCCTCTTGCGGCATGCCTACAATGCGGTTATGCCTCTGAGTCGTGCTCCGACACGTGGGAGATATAGCTGCATCATGGGTTTTACAGGTTGGTAATCAGAGCCTTCCCCGACTTAGGAGCCCCCTGCTTGATCGAATCGTTGGCGTTGTTGAGTCTAGAAAAAAGTTTTGAGTCTTAATGGATTATATATATATATATATATATATATCGGAGAGTAGGATTCGTTTTACTCCCAGTCCCTTCGTTGCTCTGGTGAGGCCTCCTGACGTAGAGTTTTGACCCTTCTCTCCTCAAATTTTCATGAAATTTTTTTAGGATCACGCGGGTATCTTGGAATCATTCCGATGGTTTTGTGACGAGAAGATTGTTCTTGGTGCCACCTGACATTTAGGGTTTGTGGAAGTGTCCCGGGGAGTTGAGCTCCGAGGTGTTGTCGTCACAACTTTATCGTTGCAGTTCTGGAATACCTGAGTTCGCCGACATCGAAAATCTCTTTTATGAAGTTGTTGGTGAGATAACCTCGACGCCACCAAGTACTAGGGCGGGAGTTTGGGAGTATTGCGATAACTTGTATAACGGATGCTTTTTGAAGGTTGAGGTAAATGATTTCCGAAGATTTCTTGGTTATGTGTTGAAGGATGGATACAGCTGGATGTAGGATTTGCTAGTTTTGTGTGAGATATTATGCTTCCCCTGTATCCCCAACACCTGATTGCATAACCAGAAAGTTTCGGGAGTTTATAAGTGGGAATTCAAGTATATCATAGGATATCCTTCCAACACACACATGATACGACATGGGGTCTAACTTATGTTTGTTTCCGGCTTATTCTTCAAGCAAATCCTTTGTGTTGTTTTGAGTTGTGGTATTCGAGTTGCTTCAATGTCAAGTGTTGATTCCATACCTTT